>NW_022716829.1:3441335-3452227 GCF_011630105.1 Anneissia japonica
GAACACTGTAGTTACCTATATATGATGATTTATATATATATATATAGGCCTATATACTGTAGGCAATAGGCGTATATATATATATATAATAGGCCTATATATATAGACCTATATAATGCATATAGGCTTATATGTTCAGTAATTACTGATATGGCGCATTTGGATATATAGAAAGCATTCAAAACTGTCAATCATAATATTCTAGTAGTCTATAGTCAATACCGGAGTCAGTATAAAATAACTAGTATAGTTCATATCGTACTTTAGCAACCGTAAGCAGATTGTAAATATCAATGATGCTAAATGTAACCCATGTCTAATTATATACAGTCCTCTAGGGGGAGTCAAGTAGAGCCCTTAATGTTTCTATGTCACTTTAATGACATATCGGTGAGAGTTTAATGTAAAATAATGATGTACATAGACGACACCGTCCTTTCACTATGTGTTACAGGTAAAAATTCCATTGCATCATTAATGCAACACAAATCAATAATTACATACAAAAATGTCATTGCATCATTAATGCAACACAAATAAAAAAATTAACACAAACACAAATCAATCCCTCCACCCCATACACATCTAGATGTGTATAAGAGACAGATTCTGGTACTCTCTCTCTATCCAGACCAAGACGAAACAATTAGGCTTAGTTCAACAAGGAAGCTGGGTATCAACTTTATGTTAACTATTGGTAGAAAAATAAGTAAAATATCTCAAGGAAGTTTTGCGAGGCCGTACAGTATATTAAAGAAAGCAAATTTAGGATTCAAATGTCTGTACAGGCAAGGCATTGTTGTTTTTAATTGGACAAATATTATGTCAAGACTTGATAACATGTCACCTGATGGTTTTTAAAATATCTACGTATACGTAAGAGTTGACCTGAAAAATTGGTTTCAAATTGTGCACAACAAGTCTGATAAGATAAAATAAAAATAAAAAAGTAGTGGACTCAAACAAATTACTGTATTGCGAATCGAAAATAAGTTTATCCAACTTTCAATTGATTGATTCACCCGAAAGAGTACACTGAAAGGCTTGCGTACCAATATTATTCTAACTATTTTCTAGTAGTAGTGTCTGTTTATATCAACCAACCTACACTAAACCATTTTTAAAAAGATAGAGACATCAATCTATTCGCTGAAAGAGCACTTTATTAGAATATCTTGCCATTATGAGTCTTGTAATAGCGTATGTCGTAATTACTATATGCACCGACATAACGGCCAAATTTGCAATACATTTTACTTTGCTGGAATTGAGGAATAAAATAAACTGCCTAAAACTACACAGAATATTTAAAGTTAATAATATTTAAATTGAATGTTATAGAACGACTCTCTAGTAAGTGATTAAGTAAGCAAGAAGTAAATAGACAATTTAAGCAAATGCAAAGATACGAACGAAAACACGCAAGCAAACAAAAATTATCACATACTCTTCTTTAAGATTAGGCGAGACTTTTTTATAACTTGTTTCGCGAAGCGTTTTTCTTTAAGATCGTCATAGGAGGGCGGAAAAAAAATAAAAATAAAATTTTGTTTTCTTATTTAGCAAATAGTTTTACCAAAACCATCCAGACGGTTGAGAAAATAAAAATAACATTTTATTGCTGAATGCAAACAGTGTATTAATGGGATGGGTAAATGCTCTAAATTTATATAATTAGGAAGAAATATAAATAAATTATCTGACTTTTGCAGATTTCAAGGCAGCGACGGGCGTAATACAAATAAAGAAAAAAAATTCTGAAATTTCCATTTTTCTAAAATGTTATTTTTATTCTAAATCATCCTTACTGGCGGGCGGCTGGTTCGCTAAACACAAGGTATAAAAAATGTATCGCCTTAATTTACACGGACCCCAGTTAAAAACATTTAAAATCGTAATAAATTTGATACATACTGCAGTACACCCACAACAATTAAGCCTCTGGGCATTCTATGTTGCCAGGGAAAATCCAATTATGCTTTAGTTAGTTGATACTTAGTTTAGGTAAGCCTACATTTTTCAATTATCGTTCAGTTACTTTATCGATCGATTCTCTAAAAATACGGTATATATTATAGGCCTATGTGTGAGTTTGGAGTTGAGTATTTGGCCTAATAATGTTCGTTCGTCCTATTTTTCAACATTTTCTGTTATTCATTGTCTATTATAGAACTATCTATGTTATTTTCACAGGTATTTCAGATTCTGTATAAAATTCATTTTTATTTCAATCTACTTTAGCGCTTCTGTATCCTCTTGATATTTCGATTTTTCATTCGGTTTTGTCGTAAATATAACGACATAAAGTACTGACGCGGAACCATCTAAATGTATAAAATTCAAAAATGATTCCTCCCGTATTAATTGGATTTTATTCATTTTCTAATTATTAGAATTTCTAAAGATATGCAGACTGTGGTATAACCCCCAATATTTGGTGATATATATAATATTACACGTTGTATTACTATAAATATTAATAAATAATAATGGGCCAACAGTATATATTATTTATTTTCAATATCACATTAAAATATGGGATGTTATGCATTATTTTGTGTAATTATAATTTCAAAATAACGACCAATTTTGTTGGCTAGCGAAACGAACCTGCTGTATCTCCTACAACAAAACCGAAAGCGGACTTTAAAAAAAAATTGCTCGGGTTTAATGCCTAACATTGTCACTTTAAAATCTTTCTGCGTGACTAGGTATTACTTGATAGCAATTCCAGGCCTCATCAACAGAGAGAAAAAAATATTAAAGCAGATAATTAAATTGAATCATAATACTGTGCAATTTTAATACGTAGTGTGCAGAATGGCATTGCAATCATCATTACAGAACCCTTTTAATATACAAATTTTTAATTGGAGACTTGCAACAGATAACTAGGCCTATGTAATTGAAATTCATAGTAATGGAGGCGAAACGAAGGAAGATTCAAGAAAATATTGTTGTTAAAATGTCAAGGTTTACAAACGCGAAGAAAATTACTTTGACGTGAATTGTTAAATCGATAAAGAATTACAGATCTGTTGCCGAGTAGTAGTTTTCATTAAAAAATACCAGAAAATACGTTATTATAAACTTATATCTACTTTTCATTTATAGATAATTATTATACATTATATAATTGATTTTTGTTTATATGAGCTGCGATTCTTTAATATATTTCTTTTCACGAGTGCATGGTTTGGATTAGTAAGCACTCAAGGTGATTTTCAGTTGCTAAGCTTCAATCGATGTTATTGGTGAAAAGAGTATTTTTATGATTTTTAATCTGTCATTAATATTATGAATATGACATATTATGTACTTCACGTGTCCTCGATGTCACTGAAATTCAAGAACACGTAGCCAGGTCCTCAGCACGTTTTCATATAGGTTATACCACCCATGCACGCGCAAAACGTTAAAACACGTTTGCGTTCATTAAAAAGTTTCTAAATCTATTGCATGCTACATCTCATTGATTGTTTTTTCCTTTATAACGCCAGATCAGTCTTCTGATATAGCATTTAGACCAATTTAAAAAAAAGTAGTTTCCCGTTCAATATAAAAAAACAACAAAAAACTAGGAAAATGAGGGTACTTTTTTTTTCTTTTTAACTTACTCCGATATGGCAAATCCAATATGGTTGATGAGAAACAGCTACTACTTTCTCTCTTTTACCAAGTAGATACATTGAAAGTAACTAAAAGAAGCACTAGGCATGATTCATACCATATACATCCCCAACCAAGAGCGACCGAAAGAGGAATATTAATGATTTGAGTTAGCCAGATTTTCGTACATATAGTAAAATAAAAAAAATAAAAAATGGTACGGCAGAGAAAATGGATGCGCGAGGGGACGAGAAACATAGTTTTTTTTTAAATGGGCCTTAAATCAACCGGAACACGTTAAATGTACAAAGACTTCAAAAAACACCCAAAGGTCATAAGGTCAATCGACATAAACCTATGTTGTCTGTATATTCGTTTATGTTGATTGACCTTGATACGGGCATGCGAAGTTCAAACGAGAATAGACCTTTCCGGAGTGTCAATCATACTTAACAACTGACTAATCAGAACAGCGTTAGGAATACGCGCGCGTCTTACAAACACACGTGTTGTCCCACAAACGCACGTGTTCGCGTATGTTTTAACACTGCCGTCTTGTGAGACCTTAGCAACAAAATCCAAGGGGCGGAGCTTAGTGGAAAGGTCCATTGGCTTACCAATACAGGTCAAACTATGATGACTGTTAGGCCTGCACACATTAAGCCACGTGCCGTTGTTGCAATATATATAGGCCCTACAAGTTTGAATGCGCATGGCAATCCAACTTATCGACGAATAATAAATACACATTATATGACAATTGTAACATTATTATTATTATTATTATTATTATTAAAAAAATACTTATAATGGTCACATTATTAAGAAGACACAACAATAATTGTTACTTAACCAATATCCTGAGGCGCGTGGAACGGAGAGAGTAGAGAAAACAGTAGAACTTATACATACTGTTTGTGGTGCTGAACTAATAATAATAATTCAAATAATAAAACATTAAATAGTTAAACCGTTATTAAATTTTTAATTATTGGTCATGTTGTAACTTCAGCCGTTGTCTTTCAAACCATTTAAATTATCGTAGCAAAAAGTATAAAAACTAACTTGTGTTTTTAATGAAAGTTAATCACTTGTAAATTATAAATGCTTGAAAATGTGTAGTTCAATGGTTTGATTGAATGTGTGTGGAATGGGAATTGAATATATGGCGTAGACCTATGTTTAAGAAAAAAATACAAAGTATAGGCCTATGTAGGCCTTTAGTCAGTTGTTAAGTTTGATTGACACTCCGGAAAGGTCTATTGGCTTTACAGGTCAAACTATGATGACTGTTAGGCCTGCACACACTAAGCCACGTGCCGTTGCTGCAACAATAGGCCCTACAAGTTTGAATGCGCATGGCAGTCCAACTTATCGACGAATAATATATACACATTATATGACAATTGTAACATTATTATTATTATTATTATTATTATTATTATTATTATTATTATTATTATTATTATTATTATTATTATTATTATTATTATTTAACCTTTAATTTCGTATCCGAACCTGTGCACTAATTTACCGATAGTACATGGTCTATTTGACCTCTATCGGTTTGACGAGTTTTTGTATGATGTTTATGTCTACCCTCTTAAACACGTGCGATATTAAGGCGTCGTGTACGGTATACTGTAGAGCAAACTTGAAAAATTGGCGGAAGGAAAAAGTTTTGTGGAAGAAGACGATACAATAACTGGACAAATTGAATTTTCGTATTTGAGGCTTGAATATGAACTGAACTTGGATACAATGTATTCAAGCACTTGTGAGTCGAAAGCGATTTGTTCATGCAGTACTATGTAGCTCCCTCGTATCTGGGCATACATAGGATTGACAATAGTGAACCTCATCACTGTATAAGTAGCAATCTTTTTACAATACAAACATATGTAAAGACAATAAAATATCGTTTTGAGGGTTAGAAAGTGAAGCTATTTTTTAAAATTATCGTCAGAAACCAACTCTTATTACAATATTACTTGACAATAAATCCACCCATAGGCTTACCATTTACCACACAGCTGTTAACTTCGATAGGAATAAGCACTCCCTTCAGTAATTATCATCTTGACACATAAGGCATATATATATGTATATATATAATTATATATAGGCCTATATATGTATATATTATATAACAATGTGTGTATATACATGCAGGTACCTTGTTTGATTTTCCTGATCTATCACAACAGAACTAGAATGTGTGTGGGTGAGTTGTTATTAATGTGTAAAGCTCCAAATGTCTTTGTAATCTCCTTATTGCGATTATGAATCCGTCAAGATTATTAAACTCTCGGAATGTTTTGATTAACTAAAGAAATATTGAAAGTACCAACATTGACTCAAATTTATCTGAAATTCATGATTAGTTACTATTACCTTAAATGTGATTAAACAAGATATTATGATCAATTAATGTCCTAACATTTAAGTAATGTCAATAAAGGAGACAATGATTAAGTAGATAAATAATACAGTTATTAAGTAAAGACAGTAAATTAAGTAAACAAATAATATTATCTGAAATTCATGATTAGATACTATTGCTATGTGACTAAACAAGATATTATAATCAGTTAATATCCTAACATTTAAATAATGTCAATAAAAGAGACAATGATTAGGTATGGCAATTAGCATGCTTGTTTCTTAAGTTTGATTATAGAAATACAAAATTATTGATAACAATTATTGTTTATTATTAACATTACAGTTAATAATGTGCAGTTATACTTACCTCGGGTTTTGGCGGACAGATTGCGCATAAGGAACATTACAACAAAGTACAATAACATTTGGAGAATATTAAATGTAAATACTGTTCACAACGTTTATTTAAAAGTATATGTAATGTACAATATAGTTATGGTCCTTGTTAATAAAAACCAACGAAGAAATGTGGATGAGTAGATCAATATTACAATCTACCAAGGTAGGCATGCCGGGTGGGGGGGGGGAAGCCCCTACTCCCTTCAAATAATGTACCGGTACTTACTTATTTTTCGTACGCACGTACCGGTACTATTTATTAGACTCGTGGGGGCCAACGGCTTAACGTCCTACCCGAAGAATGAGGTAATGGACTTTTTCGCTAAGCCCCGCCCTTTGGATATGTTGTTAATGCCCCACAAGTGCGCATGCGTACGGGTCGAAATTTTCGATTCACTTAGTTGAAAAAAAAATGTAAGTGCGCATGCGTATGAGCCGACGCTTTCGATATGCATGAATAAATTCGCCTAGTGGAAAACCGGCTTTAGACCGGGTCAACGCGCGTGTTTGTCAGACACGCCCATATTCCTGGCCTTGTTCTGATTGGTCAGTTATTACGTTTGATTGACACACCAGATAGGTCAATTAGTTCAGAGTGCCTGATCCAAGAACACATGGTTGGTTGCATCTTCCAGCTTTCTCTGCTCTCAGTGCCAATGACAAAAGGTGTTACGTGCATTAAATTTTTTTTTTCATTTAGTATAAGGACACAAGCAGAGGTAAAAAGCAATCTATTTATAGACATATTGAAATGTTTTAAGGACACACGAAAAGGTAAAAACTGTCAATTTTAGATTATAGGTAAGTTTAAGTTGAATAATGCTTCAAAAATAAACTTATGTTCTTAAACTCTTTCTTCTTATGATAAATCACAAATATACAAAATATGATATTGACATTATGTTCGTAATAAGGATTTTTAAAATTAAAACCATGTCAACTTGGAGAGAAGCCGCTGGCTACTCGGAATTCGATCCCATTATTATTATTACGATACAGCTGTAGCAACCTTAAACATTGCAACGAAAAGACAGTTTAAATTGTAGTACAATACATCGTGAAAAGAGTGATGATGATAATAAAGATAATGGAGATGAGGGTAAAGATGACGATGATGGTGAAGATAAAGATAATAACAATAATAATAATAATAATAATCATCATCATCATAACAATAGGCTATAGGAAGTCTGGGATCAATTACTGGAGCCATTTATCAACCCATATCAAATTTCATATATCTTATATCAATTATTTTAACATAAACAATTGAAATATTAGACAAGATACATAAACAATAAAAAAAAAAGCATTTATAAATATAGTCTACTGAAAACATAATATAAGACTGCTCAAATTATAACTTTATAAGTTTACACATCTAGATGTGTATAAGAGACAGTATATATATATATATATATATATATATATATTTAGGCCGATGTGACCATAATGGCCATTTGATTGGCTCTTTTGAAGGCTTAAGGACGTGGTGTATGACTACTTGGCATTAGTTGTTAGAAGTTACAGCAGTCCGTCGTTACACCGTTTCTTAATGACATGAGGGAATTGTAGACGCAATCACACGTTTGTATCTTAATTCCAACAAAATATTGTGATAAACTAAGAGAGTTATATAATGCAAACGTCCAGCTGCAAAATTATTAAATCAGAAGCGAAACAAACAGCATATGCGGTCATCATCATCATCATCATCATCATCATCACCATCATCATCATCATCATCAACATCAACATCATCACCTTGATGATGATTATGATGATGTTGATCATCGTCATTGTCCTCATCATCATCATCACCTTGATGATGATTGTGATGATGTTGATCATCGTCTTTGTCTTCTTCATCATTATCATCATCATGATTATCATCATTATACTTATTGACAATATAAATTACTTTCTCGCAGATCGATCAAGATGAAATGCCCCGAGTAAGTTCCGCTAACTTCAGAGCTTTTAGATCCTAAATTGGTATTCGAAGCATACATTAGCACATTTCCTTGTTGATCGTTTTTTTAAACCTCACTACCAGCCAAGGATATAGATCATACATTATTTACGCATGATATACTGGCATTTTCTAAAGTGCTCTTTCTGACGCGACGGCGAACAGACGTTGATCAGCCAAGGAGAACAGAAGCTGCTCTTAAAAACTGTCAAAGTAAGTCATTACTTATTGAACTAAAGTCGGGCACTCACGACGCCTGACGATCGTCGGCCGACGCGATTCTATGGAGAACGCAGCGCCAAGACGCGCGCGCAACGAACCGTTTTTTAATGATGATCCGTTCAGAGTGCAACCGATAATCAGCAGACGGCATCGCTTTGGCTAGCACTCACAGAGAGCGGAGCTGGATTCGTCGTATGACGCAGTGAGCGCCCGGCTTAAGTCTCAATATTCATGTTCACTCTACTCAAATCTAGCTTATAATATATCCCAGAAAACATACAGTCATAGGTAAAAGTAATAGGCAGTAATCAAAACAACATTTAGTGTCAATACATTCGCTAGCGTCATGTGCAGATTCCTACATAGTTCGTACGTTAAATTGCAAGGTATCAGTATGTCCAAAGGCAAACCAATTTGGTCAATAGTACAAGCGGCTGGAGCCTCGATTGTTGCTTGGATCAACCTTGAAGTTTCGAAACTTTTGCTGTGCAAGTCGCTTTTGTCCCTGGGCAAGGCACTATATCTACGTTTGTCTCTCTACCCAGGAGTATAAAATGTGTAGCTGTAGAATGTTGTGCCACTTTGTGCTGGTTTGCCATTGTATGTTATCCAGTGACCAATAATAATAATGCTCAGCACCTTTCACCATTTAATTTGGAATTGGCGCTATATAAATCTGGGGGTGCACGATTTGGCGATAGCGGGTGCGTGAGAATGAACATCACCTCCGCCCCACACCATGGTTGGCACCTCTAGGTGCCCGGAAATTGCACTATTATACCTTAAAAATCTTACCGGTGCTAGGCCTATGTTCATATTAACAATATAATACAAGAATTATTTTTCTTAATACAATTTAAGTGGGTGCTATGCGCCCCCTCTGCATCCGCCCCAGTAATTATTCGGTTATTATTAGTCAGGTACACACTGCACCAGTGGTCGTCGGCCACGCGGCGAGGTGCGCACAACGGGTTGTTATTTAATGACGACCCGCCAAGACTGCCACCGACAGTCGACAGACGATCCATCGTGTAGTCGAGCACTCACTGAGGGCGTTGATGCATTCTTTAGCCAATGATCATACAGTACGACGTTTGTACGACGCAGTGAGTGTGGTGTAAGGACATAACCATTAAATGACCCCCTTGTTCATTTCTCATTTAGGTTGATCCGGATATTAAACAATATATTTCTATAAATGTGTTACTGGAAGGAACTTCACTGGTTTTTTTTGGCTGCAGCACTAAAATGCACTGTACTGTTGGCCTATGTACACGAAACATCTCAAAGAAAAGAGTTATTTCGAGAATTGATTAATCTTGTCTTGTGCCTTGAAAAATTGGCAGAGAAACTCAAAGAAATACTCAACAGTACATATAGCCTGTAGTAAACGCTGTGAAGCTTCAACTGTTAGACTTACGAATCTGCCAAACAATGATGTTGTATTGTTAGATTATGCGTGGAACATAAAATAATTTACACCCAACTGTGCTTGTAAGACGAAAACATATTACTTCCGCCGAGATTGAGATGAATTGTACTGCATATAATACAAATATTCTCACAGAAAAATAAATATTATACCTAGATGACATTGGAAAAGTTCAAATGCATCGATCCGGTTCGAGAATTTACATTGAAGTCCATAATCACGAAAATACAGGCCTACAATGCCATTTCAGTTCTTTCCTGACACGCTAAAAAAAAACTGTTTGTGTCGGATGTAAACTGATTGAACATTCTACAAGCAACTGCAACATCATCGATCAAAAGATGCGTTCAACACCTTTTCAACTTTAGCTTTTCGACTAGCTACAAAAAAACCCCTCATCTTCCTGTGATTAATGAACTTATGAAAAAAAAAACCAAGTTCGTTTTTAATTTAAGGTCTTTAAATGTAAAACATATCGCAATAAACTCACGCTACATTAATTGATCGATAGTTATAAGAAGAGCAACTACGAAATATTGTTAAAAAAATAAATAAGTAGTAGGCCTAATAATTAAAGATTCTCGAAATTACAAGTTGAAGTCATATGGAACTAAAATTAGCGATACGGAATTGGCCATCGAAAATATACAAGTATCTATAGAATATAGTAAAACCTGTTTTAACAAACAATTCGAAATTTGCCCCAACCATGAATTCAAGTTCTTGTGAGAATATTGCACTAACTTTTAAGTGGAGGAATATAGGGGTGAATATGATTCAAATAGAATATCCAAATTACGGAAGAAGGAAATCGAAATCGTACAGGAGCTATATAGAACAGAATCTGACATTTCACCTATAAAATAATATATG
>NW_022716829.1:3452680-3457560 GCF_011630105.1 Anneissia japonica
ATATACATACTGTATATATATCTTAAAGGACAAAACAACGTTGTATGCAGAGTGTGATACAGACCTTTAGTTACTGACATAATACAGTATTCTAATTATAATTCTAAATCTTATAATCTTACTTATGAATATGAAAGGCGGTCGTGTGTATAGGCATATAGGTCAGTATAACTAGCGTTTGTGTGGTGGAGGTAGAAAATGTTAAAAAATAACATTAGCAGGAATATTAGATTTATAGCTAACGCTTGTTTTTATTAAAGTTTCTAGTTGGCAACACGCATTCGAGATTATCAAAGGCAGACCGATAGGACAAGGTAATAGTGATATCTTTTTTATCGCCAGTGAAAAAACGTTGATAAACTAGGAGATAGCTTCGAGCTTAGGAATGATTTAGGGTCTCCAACCGATTAATCTTGAAAAAAGCAATACTCTGGTATTAATTATGAGACTATTTAGATCTACGTGACTCTCATTAGCGTGATCACCAGCTATTTATCAGTCTAGATAATCAAAGAAACACCTAATTACCGATTGATCTTCGTAATAGCTCCATCTACATTTCTGTATTTTGCCTAAAACTCATTAATTTAACGATTATCTACACTCAGACCACATCCGTGTATGAGATATTATAGTACCTATCATATTTCACGTTTGTACCCATGGTCAACAAATCAAAGGTCGATTACAAATCGATTGATAATGGTTTCCAAAACAATCGAAATATCTTTATATAGGCCAACCCTGAATCCCCAAGTTCGTAGTACATTCTATTAGTAACTGTAGACATGGTACACAGGACAAATTATTGCATGTATCATATAAAAAAAAATCATCCTCTTTAACCATCAAAATAACCTAAAAGTGTTAAGATACTTTATTGACAGGTAGGAATAGTGTATTTGTGAAAACCTTTTGAGTTTTGTACTTTTCTCGGTTTGTGTTTCTCCAATTATTGTTTATATATTTAACGATGCAAATGAATTAAAAGAAAATGCATGCCATAATCCTCTTTCTTGGGTTGAATATATAGGCCTATTGATATTCTTGAAGATATTTCTCGACATTTTACTTTAAGATTAGATCTATAATAAATACATGTAAAAAAATAATTCAGTACCAATATTGGCTTAGGCCTATAGTCATACTGAAAAAGACAGCACTGTAGATCAAAATAGCTAGGGCTACAGTGAAGCTAGGTCTACAGTGAAGCCTGGTTTTCATAAAAATTCTACACTGTCACTACATTTTTCCCACTGCAATCGTCACACTGCGTAGCTGTCTCCGACGCAATCGTGACGCCTCCCCAATGTGATGCAAACAAATCGGGGTGCATTCCAGATTGCGTTAGGGCAGTTAGCAATCCACCCTGATTCGTCTGCAAAGTTGATTGGAAAGTTGAACCAGTCCGTCCGAGTCCGTCTTCTGATTGCCGGTGGAAGTCTGATATGAATGGATCAGTTGCGCGTACTTTGTGGCATTGCGTTCTCCATAGAATTACGTCGACCGACGACCGTCAGGCTCAGCGAGTGCCAGGTTTAATATGTAAGCATTTGTGTGTGCCGGAAAATGACGATAATGTAGTGCCTGGGTAAAGTTTGTTGATGCTGTCATTGATTTTGATGGGGCTCTCAAATGAGAGGGCACATACCTTACGGAAGACGTCCCCGTCTCCACGTCCTTAAGTGACGTATAATGCGTCCCGACAGCTTATGAGAACAATGGAGGTATACGAGTCTGACAGAGAAACTTCTGATACCGTATGACAGCACAGGCGCATTGTACATCCTATAATAATACGCGTGGCATTCCCTGCGTTATACTCTACGACGGTCGTCCGACTGTCGTTGACGAATCCGACTCCGCTCTCTGTGAGTGCTTGACGACGCGACGCCGTCAGCTGATTTTTGGTGGCAATCTAAACGGATTGCTATTAAACAAGATCCGTTTACGCGCGCCTTGTCACGTTGCGTTGCCCATGGAATAGCATCGGCCGGTACGATGTGTGCCCGATTTAAGCTATACAGCATACGTAATCCACTGTCTATAGTGCTTTGCACATTTGCCAATTCTCGGAGGTATAGCCGTAATTATCAACCGGTATTAGTTAGTCCAGTATATTATAGTATTATCGACTACTTGGAAATTAATGGGGAAAAATTAAAGATGCCCGGAACAGACTGACATATTTGCTGGCGGTAGTGTATTTGTATGATCAAACAAATCCGGCATCTTTTCATGCCTGATGCTTTACAGTGCTTCATCAACGTCTGATTAAATAATAAAAGCTCTATTCACACTATTAAGTTTTAGGCGACAAATTGTGGAATTGCTCCTAATATGGGCATATCACATCCATTTATAGACATGATGATGTCATATCACATCCATTTATAGATATGATGATGTCATATCACATCCTTTTATAGACATGATGATGTCATCAGATCTATTTATACACATGATGATGTCATATCATACCCATGCGAATCACAGGTATTTAGCACACTAAATGCGATTGTGTGGATAAAGCTGTTTATGGGTCTCACTGGAAAAACATATAGCCTAATAACATTGTTTTCTATGTCTAGCTTTACCGTCACGGGATCTCACGCGTGGTAGATACATCAGCGTTTAAATATCAATGGACCTATCCACTAAGACCCGCCCTTAGATATTGTGACCAGGTCCCACAAAACTACTTCGACAACGTACACTTGCGTATATTAGTGGGCCAACACGTGTGTATTTTGTGGGCGCGTATTCCTATTTCTATTTTGTTGATAATATTGATTGACACTCAATGGTCCTAGTAAACAAATGAAGCTGATAATTTATTGTTATGGTATTTCTAAATATTTATCAGAGAATCAATCTATATGAAGCCCAATTAATCGGACCAAAATAATAAAATGTCATTCTAATACAAATAACAACGCTCATATTGACGTAGTTCAATGTCCATGATAAACGAGAAATGCTAGAAGCAATTTAAGGAGGACGCCGTAGCAATATTGTATCAGTATTAATATAGGAAAACAGCTAAATTTGAGGTTGATCGATCATAACAAGTTGTCACCGTTAATAAAATCTTAGATAATTGGTTAGCAATGAGACACGCTAGCAACAATAAGGAAAGAGCAGTTTTATTTACAAAGGTATCATTTTATCAAGCAACTAATGCTAATTATACTTGTAATGATAAATACAAGATAATTAAATAACGTTACCTCAGGTTTTACCATACATCCATTCTGTCCGTTTTTGCCTGTTTATTTTGTTGGTTTCACTTCTAAGAACCAGTGGTGCCGCCAGGATTTTCCCGACGGGGGTGGGGAAGGGTCCCCGACGAAAAAAAAAAGTGTTCGTGGTCGGGCGTCGCTCAAAACCTCTTAAAAGTAAAAAGAATATGACAATTTAGGGGTTTTGGGGTCTACTAATATGTAAAAAATACATAGGCCTATGCAATTGTTGTCTCCCCGACAGAATGTGGTTTTTCTCCCCAAGGGGGCTCTCCCTGGTGGGGAGATGTGTATAAGAGACAGAAAAACTGCAGCAGATTTTCATTGAACTCACACTCAAAGCTGAACAGGTATGGTAAACATTCGCAACACAAATACCTAATACTTAGGTGATGTAATGGACACAGGACCAATATCCTCTATGTCCAGATCCAAACTTGTTGATCCTGGAATTGTCGATGCCTGCTTTATGGTCAAACTTTAAGTCTATTCTCAAATGCATAGAGAGAGGGAGCTGTTACAACTGGTTTAAATTACGTTCACATTATGTTCGCTTATTGATAATCTCAATCCAGTTCCAACCATCTTTTTTTTTTTTTTTATTGCATTGTAATTTGCCTTGGAATATGTATTTGTATATCTATTCTCCATGTGTTATATATCGTATATAAAATTACCTCCTCAACCAACAATGAACACTTAAGACATGTACCATTGAAATGGAAATTGTACTGTGTACAATTTTTCGCTTATTGATTTAATCTCAATCCAGTTCCAACCATCTTTTTTCTTTGTTGCATTGTAATTTGCCTTGGAATATGTATTTGTATATCTATTCTCCATGTGTTATATATCGTATATAAACTTACCTCCTCAACCAACAATGAACACTTAAGACAGGTGTCATTGAAAGGGAAATTGTAATGTGTACAATTTTTCATTTCCAGTTCTTGATTATCCATTAAGGGTCCCTCGAGTCGAATATAGACATGTGGAAAATAATTATTCATCAAATTCATTTACAAACTTAAAATCATCAACACGTGAGATAATATTATTTTAGTAATGTTTATCAGCCTACATGCGTGCCGTGATGTAGGTTACAAACCTAATAGTTGAAGTAACAAGCAGAGGTAGAATCAAACGCTATTACGAAGTAACTAGGATACTGCATGTATTGGATATATTTAGGAAGTTAGCTTAGAAATACACCCACTCGACTCCCTGGCTAAGTTTAAAGTAAGCACTTAACAGAGGTTATGCTGAATGGACTTTTTCTGAGTGTCAATTAAACTTAACAACTGTCCAATCAGAATAGGGTCGGGAATACGTGCGTGTCACACAAACGCGCGTGTGTGCGTATGTTTTTACACAGTCGTTTTGTGGGACCACAGCAACAAAATCCAAGGGGCGGGGCTTAGCGTAAAGGTCCAGTGAGTATCATAGGCGGTCAGAGTTCCATTCTTCTCAACGACTGGAACACCCTACTCCCCGAAAGATACACTGGATACTTTGAAGTGTTCTCAAACCAGGTGTGTACATAGTGTCTCCGGTTTGAGCTCTGTACGAGAGGCTGTCTCTTATACACATCTAGATGTGTATAAGAGACAGGCGTTATACTCTACGAAGGTCGTCCGA
>NW_022716829.1:3459879-3464322 GCF_011630105.1 Anneissia japonica
GTGTGTGTGTGTGTGTATACATATATACAAACACATACACCCATATATATATAATATATGTTTGTGTGTGTTTTATTTATAAAAAGCATCTCTTCGGAGATCCTGTCTTGTCGTCAAATGTTTATAAGAATGGGGCGTATCATATTGATCTCTGTTATTCAATGACTAGTGCTGTTAAGCATGCACATAATTGTAAAGGAGTAGATGCTTGAATGAGCTTTAAATTCCCATCAAAGGCTCAATGGACCAGTTGGTTAACGCGTTTGTATAGACAGTAGAATTCCCGGGTTCGAGCCCCGGTTGGGGCACCTACTTTTTCTAACGTTAAGATTGATTATATATAGCATTATATATTAATATATATATATAGATTTATATATAGCATTACTTCAAGACAGTTTATTTTATTCCAATATATATATATATATATATGAAACACCGTGTAGTAGCCGGTTGTGTTCTATTAATATTATTATAATATATAATTATATATATATATATATATATATATATATATATATAAAACAAGAAATATGTCAAAGAAAAAATAAAGATCAGCCTCCACTGGGACTCGAACCCGGGAACTTTCACATACAAAACCTGTCCAAGATGATAGCGCATTAAACATTGCTGTTCATTCAGTACCTCACAATAGTCTCTAGAAATGTCTTCTAATATTTTAATCAATGTTAAATGTCAATAACAAATAGCACTGTGAATGTCATCAATAGATCGTTCATGACACCGTTCACTGACGTAAATCAGCGCAAGATAAACGAAGCCTACAGTAATACATGTACAGTAATTCTTTTGTATTTTCCAGCTATAAATTTGGTTTTCTATTCGATTGTTTTGTTACTGAAAAATGCGCCACGCGAAAAATTGCAGCAGGCGTGTGACTACAATTACCTGTTTGCTATGAGAAGCTGTTATGTGTTGATTTTATTTTTTTAAAATTTTTTTTTTATAATGCAGCATGTAGGTTAGGGTAGAACTGGTGATAAACGCATCGTGGTAGTTGTGTTGAGTGAGAGCTTCAGTATTACCGGTATTGTTTTGTAGGCTAATACATGTCGCCCATGGTATACCCTCAAACTGACTAAGTTAAAATTGACAATGGTGGCGTTTTTTTTCTAGCATTGAACTAATAACCTGAAAATGTATACCGTATTTAACTGCCTTTGTTCATATATTTTCAGGATTGTTCAATGTGAGATATGTCATCGGAATTAGAGTTGATGTTTGTATATTGAAAAGGTACGTGTTAAATGATATGGAGTTTAGAACATACAATGAACACAAACTTAATACATTGTACAAAATTCCGGTACTTTTTAAGTTGTTTGTACTGTGAATCATGGTGGCCCTACTGTTTTCTCACAATTTTTCATATTTCCTCAATGTGAGATGAGATGTCATTGTAGTGATATCTGTATATTGAAAGGGTATGTTTTAAAATATCTTCAACATTTGGAGTATAAATAATAATTATTTACTAATTAATGGTATTACACAAATTTGGTATTCCTCAGGAACCTTGTTTTTGTATCGGTAATTCATGATATTTGGTCAAACTCTTTCGAATCCCATTGTTCTTACAATTTATAATATAATAATCCTAATTATTATTTCGGTATTATATTCCGTAATATTCGTCCATTATCCCGTTCTATCGATCAAAGTGTGGAACACTAACTCCCAGCGGATGTTCAGGCTAGTTAATATTAGCGCTTCGTAGTATTAAAATCTACTGGTACACTACACCTGGTAGGAAAGAGACAATGTGAATGAGTGCTTATATATATTATAATATAACTTTACCGGGGCAAATAAGTCAATCGCAGTCTTTTTAGCTAACTACTGTTGCAGTCATCGGTTGCTATAGTGATATGATCAGTATACGTGTGCGTATTTACATAGCTGTGCGTTATGCTGATTTTTGCTCCTGCGCAGTACGTGTTTAATTAACTACACATCAGCAATAGAGTACGGATACGCTAAATAACTATTGTGTTAGAAAGAACTTGTTTGTAATGCTATTTTGATAGACTTTCGTCAGAGAAATAAACATTTCAGCATTCGAGAGAGAATACAGTCACTGACGTCCTTTTTTGTTCGGTGCATGCAGACAGGTAAAATCGTGCGATGATTTCATAACTAGGCTAGGCTACGGCCTAGTAGTAGTAGGTGGAGGCCCGGGCGGCCTCCTGCCTGGCCATAGGCCTACATCTAATTTTGTTCATTGAGTTTTTAAAATAGGTCTAGAATTTCCTATTAAACGTTCAGTTTGTTGTGTTTATGAGGGTCCATTGATTCAATGATTTCCTTAATTGTTCATACTAAATATTGAATTTGAAGTAAATTTCTTCGGGTTCTAATTAAGCTTGTTTTACAAAAGTAATTTTCAATTACAATTCAATTTTTATCGCGGTGCGCGATGTATTCGCGGTGACGAAAAAATGAGGAATTTTTTTTGCACACGAACCTAAAAAAAATCAAGCCAAGCGTCCACTAATAGAAAAATTAGTGGACGCTGGGGGAATAGGCAAATAACATTGGGAGTTACAGTGATGACGTCACGATTGACTTATAATGCATATTAAAATATAGACATCTAACCCCAAATTCTCAAACTCTCCATCATGTGTTGATAATTTGAAGTCGCCCCTCTGTTGCTCATGCATCCAAACAACTCGGCTTCTAAGCTGTGAACGACATTAAAGCATTTTTATTCATCTACTTTTTTTGAAGTGATGCGAATACTGGAACGCCATCTAGAGGAGTTTTATGAGAATGTGGTTTGGCATTTTCAAGAAAATATTGTTCAATAACTTTTCATTTTCATTTCTGATTTCATACAATATTTCAAAATTGACCACCAGATATTTTTTTTCCATAATACAATTGAAAGGGAGGCTTTCATTCATTTTGATGCATCCGTTAATTAGCAATAACCGAATAAAAAATAATCTAAATATAGTCATAGGCCTATTTATATATTTTTACTAAAAAAACAAATGATAAATCTTAAATTTTATATTTTAGTATTTTTCGTAAATTACATTATTATAATTGTAATTATTATTATTATTATTATTATTAATATCATTATTATTATTATTATTATTATTATTGTTATTATTATTATTATTATTATTATTATTATTATTATTATTAATATTATATAGGCCTATGTTGTATGTTATTGTGGGAGCAAAAACTAAGGACCACAAAGCTGTATTAAGACAGCCGCATGAAGAAAGAAGTAGGCCTACTACTGTAGCTCTTCATCTGTGGTGCTAGTTTAGATAAATGTGCAGATCAAGAATAGGTCTCTTTAGTCATCTGCGGGCTTGCAACATTCATATTTGAAATAATATATCAGTATCTTTATTCAAAACAACACAATCAAAAATACAAATTCCGTGGCAGCCAAAAGGCTGAATCGAGGTATTTATTAACAATAACATTTCATTTAACAACTGTACACATTCAAAAACGACAAGAAAAACATTTAAAAAATATAACATTAAATAGGAAAGAAGCCAAATTGAATAAAAAGAAAAACCCACACATAAGCTGCAGGTGACCCATACACGGGTGCTTTACACACGCGCAGCCAAGCATCAGAGCAAGGTAATTCGAAAGAAGGACGCACATCTCCCCGCTCTCGAACATAGCGCGTGCTTACAGTCCTTTGATGTTTACTATGGCACTGACAATCCGATACTAGTTGCGAGTACAGCCGTCAATTATTAGTCTATGCGTGCCATTCGTTCTATGGTGTTAGTTTTTATTTTATTAATTTTCGGTACTTCGCAATATCTGTTACATCTGATTTTTTTTACCTGCAATTTGATTTGTGAAAATTGACCAAGAAAATGAAAAGTTATAGCAATTTAAAATTTACGAATTTTATAAAATTTCATGTTCTTATGTAACATTAATCTGTCATTTTGACAATGTTGGCATAAGGTCTTATACACATCTAGATGTGTATAAGAGACAGACTCGGCTTCTAAGCTGTGAACGACATTAAAGCATTTTTATTCATCTACTTTTTTTGAAGTGATGCGAATACTGGAACGCCATCTAGAGGAGTTTTATGAGAATGTGGTTTGGCATTTTCAAGAAAATATTGTTCAATAACTTTTCATTTTCATTTCTGATTTCATACAATATTTCAAAATTGACCACCAGATATTTTTTTTCCATAATACAATTGAAAGGGAGGCTTTCATTCATTTTGATGCATCCGTTAATTAGCAATAACCGAATAAAAAATAATCTAAATATAGTCGTAGGCCTATTTATATATTTTTACTAAAAAAACAAATGATAAATCTTAAATTTTATATTTTAGTATTTTTCGTAAATTACATTATTATAATTGTAATTATTATTATTATTAATATCATTATTATTATTATTATTATTATTATT
>NW_022716829.1:3465347-3467596 GCF_011630105.1 Anneissia japonica
ATGAGAAATACAGACTATTTCTCATAAAATATTACCATTTTCTCGACGAATTCATCGTTACTAGGCAAATTCAGAGGTTGTAGATCGCATCCACTGGAATACTCTCGCTTTTATGTATACTTTTATACAGTCAATAAAGTGCGCCCTCTCTAATGAGATTACTTTTTGTACTTCGCATCTCGCACAATGCGGTCGTTCGGTTAAAGCTGAGACATGTTTGTTTAAGTGTCAAAATCTCAGTCAGAATCAGTTTTTTTTAACAAATTTGAAATAATTCCTATGAATTATTATATTTCACAAGTGTCAATACTAGCAACGGAAAATATCATGTCGGCCGTTTTTATGTGTGATAACAGAACCTAAATCGAGGTATGGCTAGGCCTAGCCTAGCAGCGCTGGATAGGCTAATGTTTTCGGCGCCTACGATATTTCTTCTCACGACCTATCGCAAAATCAAAACGAAAAATTCATCCGCATTTATTTTTTGTGTGGAAAAAATCAAATTTCAGTCTTATTTTACATTTTTTTAATTATTAGGAATGTCTAAATTCAGTTAAACTAGCAATTCCGTATTATATTTATAAATCTTTATAACATTATACAAAAATTAGATTTTTCTTAAAAACTGAAATTTTACCGGGAATGGGGCTTTAATGTTAATTGATTCTTGTTGAAAATTTGATGCGAGATACTTATTGATTTTATTTGCAATTTCTGTATGGTTGTCAGGATCCACATTAGGGACACTAATATTTACATTACGAGTGCTCATATTGGCAAGGAATTTTACCTGTCTGTGCCACCTACCCGGTTCAGTTTTTTTTTGGAGATAGGAATAATTAAGATAAATAAGTAAATAAATAAATAATGATGACACTAACTACCATAATGAAAATAGTAATAAATAAATAAATAAATAAATAAACTTGTTCAATGCTTTGTTCCCATTTCAACATCTTGTGTATTTAGTCTACTTAAGACGTTCGCAGGCTACCGTATCACATGAAATGGTGTTTTAGTCTGAAAAAAGTCAATATAGTAGGACTAGACATTTTTTAAGGTTTTCATGGAATTTTGGTGCCGATTAACGAACGTATTAATAATAATATGTTAGCCTAGTGAACAAACAACTTTGATGGATATCATATTTGATGTGGAAAATCATGTTATTGTTGCGTCAGGGCACGATTATGAGGCCAGAGGCTTTTGTATATCAATTTGACTGTGCCTTGCGAATTAACGTTCACTACAACTTTAATCTGAATTAGCATTCTTAAATAAAAACGACCAATAATTGACTCTTTACTTTACTGTCTCTCGACGTATCGTGCCACCCGCATGTCTTCGAACGAAGGTAAATACTGTCTGCTTATTTTGTGTTTTGTCATGAGCTATGTTTTAGTAAGCCGTCGTTGAAAATTATTTTTTTTGCGTACGCCTCGTTGTTTTGAGGTCTTCACAAATTGCATCGGGGCAGAGTCCGACCTGGGTACACTACTATATTTGAAATGATACTTATGCCAAGCCTATTTACGAGGTTGTGATAATTGCGGGAATTCGTTTGTGCAAAAGGTCTGGGGTTGGAATTCCTTGTGGTGCATTTTTCCTATAACAATAAATAAGACACGCTAAATTTTTTCTCTCTTCACCCATGATTATGGTTACCTAGCTGGGTGGTGGATGTTTAATGTATTTTAGGTCTGTCCAGCTTCCCAGGAAGCGGAGGAGAATTCATTTTGTGCATGTTTGACACGGATCCAACGGCCTGGATAAAATGCGTGCTGCAATCACTTTGATACATAATTACTGTATTTTTGAAAGACTCCATATCGGACGAATTCCTAAGCAATATTATATCTTCATTAATACAGACACTTACTGATTTATCATCATACGTTTATTTTTCTTAGATATCAAGAAAATGGGACAATGCTGTTGCTGTTGTTATTACATTCCTCGTCATCAGGCTTTAAGCGAAACAGATTCATTCGCCACTTTAACATCGTCCACGGGAAGTAACACGCAAAAGAATCCACTGTCAGATACAAAGAAAAGCGAACGAGTATGGTTCTGGGTGTCGAAGGCCGACACCACAGAAGATAAGAAGGCTCCACCAAGTAAGCTATTTAAAAACCCTAATACATATTATATCCAGCTATTCTTTGCAAATCATTGTTGTTTTTCAGTATTTTGTCTTTTAATTATATATGTATATATACATATATATACATATATATATATATACACAT
>NW_022716829.1:3468744-3503198 GCF_011630105.1 Anneissia japonica
TGAGCACTACTGCAGTTGATATTTGCGATTTATAAATCTTATTATTATTATTATTATTATTTATTATTATTAATATTATTCGTAGGTTAATTATTTTGATAAATAGTTATGTATCCATATTGGTAATTTTTATTTAGAATAAGATGCAGAGTGGTCACAGCCTATGGGTCGATGGTCCGGAAGCACTAGTTCAAGAGCCCCGCTCCCCATGTCGATTTTACTTCTTGTAACGCACTTCCTCGATTCGCCAGAATATAAGCTATAAAACATTGTAAAACATACTAAAAAAACACATATTAAGCTTCACTAATAATGGATGATTTATAAGAGAGCTTTTGAATTAGCATAGTTGTAGTCTGTCATTCATAAAAACGACCATAAAACTCATTCATTTATGTTACTTTATGTGCGATATATTTTTTGTATAAATTAAACACATTATTCATGGCATATCCATTGAAATTATTCTATTGCAGCTAAAGCTAAATTGCAGAAATAATTGAATTACATTACATTAAACAAAAATATTTAAATTATATAAAGCTATACATTTGGTAAAATTACCAACATTATTAAGTTATTATTATTATTATTATTATTATTATTATTATTATTATTATTATTATTATTATTATATACAAAAGAAAAAATAATTCATTATTCAATATATTTACATATAGTTTTTGCAATATGCCTATAATATATTATTTGTTAACCTTTGAAATGCAGGCCTATTTTATGTTCTGTTTTGGATATCATTGTACGCTTCGTGTCGCCTCACCATCGTAAACGTCATCATCGTCATCATAATTATTATTATTAAGTAACAGAAAACATCATGTTTTTCTCCACAGCATCAGAAAGTGGCGAATCGACAACATCGCAAGAAGATGCTGTTCCCGCCATCACATTAACACATTCTCCGAACATATCGCCTCTTATGGACAGAAGGCGTTCAAGTTTTGTCACCCCACAATTCCCACTTGGCACCTTACGTCCGGAGCTGTACCCTAGCGACGACGTCAAATCTGATGGAAAGCGTTCTAAGTCTTTTTCTGGGGGAAGCATAGATGAATTCACCGAAACGTACGGGTCCATGACGTTCGCCATCAGATATAGCAAGGCTTCACATAGGTAACATTAATCACAGTACACCATGGGAAAGTTAAAAAAAAAGAAAAAAAAGATAACTTCCCAACGGCTGATTGATAATATATCTATAGCATACTTGTATGTTATTTTTGGAACAATTAGGGTGCTCAGTACGCGTAGCTCTCTCGGTTTAGAGTTCACGCTTAATAATTTCTGCGAAGACGAAATGATACTGCGTCGACATTTGTAACGTCGAATCAAAATTCTAAGTCAAGATCAAAGGCGCTAGTGCATGGTATCAGTAGAATGAGCTTATTACGTCTGAATTTGAATAATATTTTATATGAATTTCGTTAACGTTTTGAGGGAGAATTTGGCGCATCGGTATAACTTTATGTTTCCATCAAAAGTCAGGTGCCTATAGCCCAATGTGAACACTTGTTTTTGTTCATTTGTGTCCCGTTTGTCCAAGTGGAAGGTACTTGCTTTACTTGTCTTTCTCCGCTCAGGTGTTTTAGCTGGTGTTGGTATGTTAATACTCTAGAGCGATTTCGCAATCTTACGAAAACGATAACGAATACGAATACGTCATTGTCGTTATCGTCATTCGTGCCTAAAACATTCCTGACAATATGGTGTATGAGCTAAATATGATCCTTGATTCATGCAAAAGGCATGAATCTCCTACTTTCTGACAAATATGCTACTGTAGGGGAAGGGTTGTCTTAGTAATTGATGACGTAACCGGTTATCGTTTTCGTAAGCTTGCGACAACCCTCTAATACCAAATACACTGCTGGTTAAAAGCAGAAGCATTATAGATTACTGCCAGGGACTGATTCAGTGGGAGGGAGTGGGGCTACTGACCTGGGCCCCTTAATTTTTGAAAATAATAAAAATAGAAAAAAAAAAGAGAAAATTACATTTTCGGAGGTGCCATAGCCTTAAAATGTTGGTCTGTAAATGCTTTTCTTTGGGCCCGGGCTCTATTTCGAATTCTTGGATCCGAATATTCTAATCCAGCGACAGTGGTAATAATGCGAAGCGAATAGACATAATGATAGTATCTTTAGTATGATGCGCATTATTATAAGACCGACCTATAAATCCG
Organism: Anneissia japonica; assembly: GCF_011630105.1. Lineage (NCBI taxonomy): Eukaryota > Metazoa > Echinodermata > Crinoidea > Comatulida > Comatulidae > Anneissia > Anneissia japonica. The sequence continues at coordinate 3,470,948 of NW_022716829.1, forward strand.
AACAACTGTAGGTGGTTTGTAGGCGTTCAATCCGAACACTGTGGTATTAATAGTGCCAACCACAGTAAGTTAGTCCGATAATCGATTGGTTGTGAAAGCGTGTATGATTGTTTTATTAGTGAAGTGGGAAATACAATTCTCGATGCGTGCATAATTAAACCTTAAGATGAACGTTAGCGACGTTTTAGTGACATGACTAGCTAGATTCACATCTAGTAGACGCCAGTCATTAATAAGAAACCAAATGAGGGCCGAGAAATGGACAATGATTATACCGGCTAACCCTCTGACCGAAAAGTGTTGTTATTGTTTAATTACAACACATACCTTAAGGGAAATCCATATTGTATATGAGGATCGGTGGAAAATTAATCTTACACGAATGTCAACGCAGAGCTTTTCTTTACCAGCACTGTGATAACACTATTAGTATTTGAGAATTGTATCAGATAAGATGATACCTTTAAAAGAAAATAGCAAAGAACAGGTCTGTCCCCTACGCTGCAGTACAATGTACATTTTTGCTACCCACTGCAAAAGTTTTTTTCACGTTTTGCGATTTTTTTGCCTCACTTCTTTTACCTACTACAAAATTACCTAAGTCATTTTGGGATATTTTGCCTAACTCAATGAGTAATAAATAGGATAAAGTCCAAAAGTTAGAACACAGATGCTCTAATCGTGACTTAGGCTTCCAATCAAAAGGAGATTCGAGAATGAGGCTGATCACTTTATTGTGGGGTGGGGGTATTTATGGGAGTCAGAGGTCCAATGGAGATTAGAAACCTAGTGGGGTAAACGGGAATATGTCCCAGAAGCAGAAGCATTACAATATGCTGTATGTAAATGTTGAATTCCATTATTGTATATAGGTCTAATTCAAGAGGAGAAGTGTGGTTTGATTTATCCGAGAAGGGGTTTGGACGTACCATAGAGTCTTTCCAATGTTTTTTATTTTTTTATTTTATATTTTTATATTTTTATTTTTATTTTTTTGGCAACTGAGGTATTACTTAGTCATGTTACCCACCCACGGTCTGTGAATGCCAATGCTGCGATCACTACCTGCAACAGTATGGAATATCCCCAGGGAACTATATGTATTCCATAGGGATTTGATCCAAATTGCCAGGGTAACCATGTGAAACGTATGATGATGCTTTATATTAGTAATTGTTATCAAACATCATCTGACAAACCCCATTGAATACGCAGCGTTAATATTCATATGATAAGGTAAAATTCTCGCCGAATGACATAAACGAGCGGTACTGGGTAAAGACCACTTGAATTCTTGCTTCGAACAAGGTATCCATTCGTGGAAGTCTTAAAAAGATAGGCCTATTTAATGGTGACCTGAGAACGGTCTGGACCATGACATACCTCCAACTTTAAGTTGACGAAGATTGAAATTATGTTAATTATAGACAAAATGTATACTTATACCCGCATAGGAAACGTATAGATATGTGTAATCTGATAATTAACCTTTACGATATAATCATGGGTAGGCCTATGGTGTGTAAGTATTTTGTTATAAATATACTCAAAATAGTTACATCAAAACTTGATGACACAAACGAGAGCCTAAATATTTTATTATTTGCTTCAGAATGGTTGTACATCTACAGCAAGTTTCTGATCTCCCAGCGAAGGGACATGGCGACACGGCATACGATACAGTCGTTTCGGCGTGCATCTTACCAGACGAAAAATTCACAAGCGAATCGAGTGTAGTTCATAAAACATTAAGTCCCCAATATGACGAAGAGATTGACTTCCCTTTGGATATGAAGAAATCGTTAGAAAAACAAGCACTTCGCATGTCCGTCTACGACGCCGTACGTCGCCACAAGTATAACGTCGTGGGTCACGTGATCGTTCCTTTTACGCAATGTGACTTCGGAGGGCATCCAAAAACTTTTAAAAAGGCAATAAAAAAACGATCAATGGTATGCACTACTTTTATTTTCTATTTATAAAAAATGCATGCGTGTATGATTCAGTGAGTTAATATAGAATTGCTTTATTTCAAACCAATTGACAAACACTTAAGCTTGGCATCCATACAATCGCTACACGCTATTTGCCGACAGATTTCGGTGAAGCTGATTGGCCGTTCGAATCGGGGAGCCTTCCCGATTGCGCAGGGAACTGCACGCAGTGCAACGATTGCACTGCAAACACCGTAGCGACAGTGTAGCAATGTTAAGGAAACAAGCTTTATGTTCACTCCATTTTGATGACCTCACGCATAAAGCCTTATTTACACTAGACACGATTACGAGACGACTACGACACGATACAGATGAGCGCAGTGTTGAAGAATACAAACTACTGGATGATATGTCGGTGTCGTAATCGTGTCTAGTGTATGTGGCTTAATACTCTTGTAAACGATTTTCGGTACAAGTACTTAATCCTACGTAATCTAGGCCCGTATTCATCAAAGCTTCGTGTTGATAAATGTCCCAAGAGGCTATATCAAGCGTTCATTCAATGTGTTTTCCGTTAAGGATCTAATTCATGAACTAAATAATTCCCGATATTTTTTAGTCATGCAATTGACATAATATTAGGAGGTGTGGAGTGACAGTTTCCGTAATATAATACTATAATAAACTAGGCATAAAATTACAATAATTTATGAAAAGAGAACAAAAACGCTGTCAATTTTATTAGGTTTAATATTTGAAATAATACTAATTCTAAAAATATTATGCAAACAGGCCAACTAATCATTATCATAATGTTGATGATGAAGAAGATACTACCACTACCACTACCCATACCGCTATTACTAAGTACTACTACCACTACCACCACCACACCACCACCACTACTACTACTACTACTACTAGTGCGGCTGCTATAGCTACTCCTATTGCTACTGTTGCTGCGCCTACTAATAGTACTACTGCTACTGCAGCAGCTAGTGCTTTTACTACTATTGCTACTGCTGTTGATACCACTATTATACCATTACCAATGCTGCTACACCCACAGCCACACTTTCTGTTATTTTTGCTGCTGCTGATACTGCTATTACTACTAATATTTTTAATACTATTATTGGTTTCTGCCAGATAACTCAACATTTGGGTCGTTTGATGTTGACATTAGCGTACCTACCATCCAATGAACGATTGTCTGTAGTTATACTACGAGCTAACGGGTTACAGGGTAAAGAAAAGGAATCTAAAGAACTTCAATCGTTGGGTAAGTTAGAGAAGTAACCGACATGTTATGCAGTGCAGTAGAAAGAAGGGAAAGTTAAGTGCAGAGAACTAAATTGCACTTATGGTCAATGTCGATGGCGAGGTAATGAATATCATGGAGACTTAGGGAAAACCCCTAGTATTATTTTCGCTAAGTGTACATAATAATAGATATGGAAAGTGTCTGTTTCTCATAGCTTAATTTAAAACGACATAATCTATGTACAGATGGCCTCAAATCGTTTTGAAATTCAATTCTGAGTAAACGATGTAAGCTCTATATAATAATATGTAAGCAATGTTGCTGAGCGTGGTATACTTATATATACATATATATATGTATGTGTATATATATGTATATGTATATATATATATATATATGTATATGTATATATATATATATATACTTTAACGTTGATAAAGATGGCAGGAGCTATCGAAATATCCGTTTAATTTTGTTATACCTTAATAAATTTGTGTTCCGCAAGTCAACTTTCAATGATTGTACACCGTTTTTTCATTGCTTTTGCATTTTATTTCACTTGGAGCATACATGCAAACCTACTCTTTAATATATATATATATATTGGGCATTATCAATTGGGACACATTTCTATGGCTGGAATTAAACCCGCCATCTCTTCGCTCCCATGCGAGTCTGATACATCATAGTTGATTATTTCGATCACTGTTTCTACCATTATTTGCGTGTTTGTTATAATTATATCTATAGAGTAATTTATTTTATTAATACTCCAACATTTTTTTCAGAGCAATGAGGTCATTGCTCCAAGAAACACGATCATTTTATTTCATTACGGTTTTTAAACACTTAATACGTTTGATCGTTAATGCAACTGTTGACATAATACCGTATATGTTCCTTTTTCATTTTTTCAGAAACGTATGTAAAAGTATCTCTCATGGTAGGCGAGAACAAGGTTAAATCTCGTCATACAAACGTTTCAACCGGAGCAAGTCCGATTTTTACAGAATCGCTGACGTTTGTAGTTCCCAGTGAATATATAAGCGACGCATGTCTTGTAATACAAGTTCTGCAGAAGGGACATTTTAAGAGAGATGATACGATTGGTAGGTTGATTCTAGGACCGTACATGTACACAGATGGTCGGAATTTAAGCCATTGGGGCAGAATGGTCAGCCATCGTGAAGCAACCAAAAAGTGGCATGATTTATACTTATAAACATTTTGAAAAAAAAAGTTGATGTTTTGTGATTTTTTTTAGACACTGCCACATAACAGCTGCTATTACTATTGCAAATATTTTGTGCTTCTCAAATTTAGTTGGCACAACTGACAAATATATTTTTCGAGTTAAAGAAATGGAATTACGCCAATTGGTATTATATGATCACTGAGTGATATTGACATTTTTTCTCCGTATCCAATATAGACCTAACAGGTTTGGCTTTGTATCTACTGTATTATAACTCTCTATAGCTATTGCTTAATGAAGCTTTCTAGTATCAGTGATGTTCGCGTCGTGAAATTCACATGTGGATATTTATCGAATGTGCGTTTTGTGTTTGTCACCACTTGGACCTAAAGGCAACTTGATAGTAGGTCTATACGTGTAAAAGGACTACAGTATATGTAACCGGTCTCTCCGGCACCTCGCTTCCACCACGGGGAACTAATGTACAATTGAAGCTGCGACTTACGTTATGCAAGACTACACCGACATGTGTACAGGTTCAGGCCCATAGCTCTTCGCCTGTTCTATAGAAACAACCTATGCGATGAAAACAAAAAAAAATCACTCATGTTTTGTAATATATAATCTTTATATGTAGCTTAAAGAAAGTAATAGTAGGATCGGAGGACTAGCAACAACATTGTGCTGAATTATTGCGTATGGGCGTGCGTAGCCAAAGAGAAGGGGTAAGTAACTTCATGTTCAGGTAGGGGCTGACATAAACCTAGACATCGGAGTCCTCCTACACTTCTGAAATATGCAATGAGCTTTTTAAATTGCACACGAGCCAGATGTGTACTTTTAGACCTCCGGTTCCAAGTCCTTATTCGAGTTCAACCAACCTAACCAATCCGGAAATGAGCGATTTGAACCAGTGCCGATATTAAGGCTATAAGTTAACGACGCCCCTGCTTTACCACTCAAAAACTTCCAAGCAGATGTTATTTGTCGTAAGCCGTCTATAGCATTCTTGCCATCTTGAACATCGACATTGGTCGAGCTAGATAGTTTCTTTAACTCGACAAAACCTAATAAAAGATTTAATGAGATTTGGAAAATTTACAAGCCAGAACTTATTGGCAATATATTGCGACAATGAATAGACGTGGCTAATCCAAACCTGCACACAGAGTTTCATTTACTGTTACGTGTTTAACACTCTAAACAACGACTTAGTCACTGTCTAAATATTGCTAGGCCCAATTACACTGTACTTACCTTGTTTAATAGATGCAACCTGTTATTATCCTATGCTGGTAAACAGTGATCTACTCTGTTTCTGAATTCCTCCTGTCTCCTCTTGTTTTCTGGGCTAGCAGTATATTTTATTTAGATATAGGTTGTACGCCTATTGTTTTCTTGTTATTATGTACTTGGGAAACAGCGTTCTGATGTCTTATGGGACGCCATAGTGAGCACGTATGATTACTATTACAGTATACTGTATCACAGACCCTATACTGGTATAGGGTCTGTGACTGTATATTGTTATTGGAGACGGCTGCCGGACACGGTGGTATATCTTATTTTTTTCCTTTTCTGTAAAACGTAACTTTATTTTTATTAATTGGTGCAGATAATTATATTCTGTAATTACTAAATTATTACGCATACAAACGTGTTTATGATATGAAATTCAGACGGTGTTGTGGGATATTCATTAATATTAATTGATTCTGAAAAAATATCTAGCGCCACCAATCGATTACGATACTTAATATCGCAAATAATGCTTAAGATGGCTTTTGAAAAAAGCGCTGCACATACGACCGAATGATGTGATTACGCCTGGTCAGCAATTTTGCTTAACTCACGCAAGTACCGTAAACAACATGTAGCAAAACCTGCTCATTAAAACAGTTCAAACGGGAGAACTCGAATCAATACAAACGTGCCTTATATCTATAATCTATCTGTAATCAGACACGTTTCAAAGACGTACAGTATCGACACTATTTATTAAAAACATTTTGTTATAATATGTGATATGGCATTTGTTAATTACAAAAAAAAAACAACTCACTTGTACATAAACAAAAGTAATAACATATGATGCAATATTAAAGTTGTGTTCACATGAATCATACGCTTCACCCACCGGTGGTTGCTTTCTACTTTTACAAATCATGGATACATACGTATCATACACAAGATATAATATGTATTCGAAATATGTATGTATGTATATATATATTCCTAAATCTAGTGTTGCTGCATTGCTTAAAATTAAATTAGATTTAAAACAGTTGTAAATTCGTTATAAATCATGTATGGTAACTGTACGTTTATTTAATTTTGGATATTTTACCATCTTATGAATTATATAATTATATTTGTTTATTTGATTGTCTTATTAGCATTTCTTTCGTTTATTTTAAATTGTTTTATAAAGTTATTTTCTTTACTTTTCTTACTTTTTTACATGCTAAATAAAGTTTAAATTATTATTAACCGTAACACAGACTTGCAAATATTCTTAAGGTTTATGATTTCGATATTCCACATCCTATGGTCTTTGTTATAATCCTATATCATATATGTTAAATAACTGTTTCTCAAAGAAGTATATAAATGTATGTAAATATTTGTTGAATATGACTGTTGTAATGGAGATCTGAATCTTAAATCGACTGACAGAACATTTAAAAATGAGAGAATTAATTGAGCGATTAACTGAATACCGGTAATGAATTTGAAAAATTAAAACTGATGACAAAATAGTTGGCCTGGTAAATGTTGTTTCTTTAATCTACTTTGAAATAAAGTAGATCGTATGGCTCTTTATGTCCAGGCAGACAGCTTATAAACCGTGATTTGTGTCATCGTATTCATGCTTCTTTTTTTTTTTTTAAATTTCACTGTAATTCGTTTGATCGTTTGAAAAATACAAAGGAGTATATCACGTGGTTCTTTGGTAGACCAACTGAATCTTGTGTCCGAATACAAAATGCGAACAATGGATTATTAAAAAAATAATAAGCATCTTCATTATTCCCTATTGCGTTATTATATACGGTAATAATAAACTTTTACTCAGGGAGCAATCCCATGATACATCCTTTCATCCTTTTGGTTTGGTCCCACAATTGAGGCAACAACTTACTCGAAGGTATTCTTACTAATTCTCAAAAAATCACCTCCATCAACTGTTACCATTCATTATTTTGCAATTCTTCAACTGCCATAACAAATAGGGCCTACTGTAGTTACCATATCTTGACATTCATTTTTACATTTTACTACGATAGGCTTAATGAACTCGGCAATTATATATTAGGACATAGATTTGTTTCAGGCTTGGCAGATCACATGGCATATAATAAGGACTGCCCCTCAAACCAGTTACGCCGAGACGTAGTAGCCAAGAACTAAACATTTAGATAAATACGGCTTCAAGGCACATCAGGGTTACTAATAGGTCAGATTTCCTGCTTCATACTTTCGTTGATGGAGATCAAGCCCGATTATATCATTTTAGATGTCGGCGGTAACGATTTAAAACTGTCAAAACTACCAAATTTTATGTGACAAAAACATAAGACATGCCTAAATATGGTCTTAATGACATCACATCATTACTACAGGTATACCACAATTTTTGCTTTCAAAGAAGCTTTGATAATCTGGACAGAGCTCCAGTATGAATATATAGTACAATTTTTCATGTCATTTTGTTAACATAGCCTGTGTAAGTGAATGTTTGTTTGCCTTATCTATCAGCTGAATAGCCTGTGTAAGTGAATGTTTGTTTGCCTTATCTATCAGCTGATCCTAAGTTCCTTAATTAACTTGCAACGAATAAAAGCATAAACATTCAAGATTTATTGAAGTCAATAGGACTGTACTAAGTTTTCAATGCATACAAGCGACGTTGAAAACCTATGAAAAACACTCTCGCACAGAATGACAAGGTGACAAGGTGAGAGCAGGTTACACGTTAATGGCTGTGCCGCATGCCTAAACTTTACAGTTATGACCGGTATTACAGCCAATCAGAGACAGGAACCCGACGATGTTTACACTATTACAGATATAGAATGATGAATGTTACTGATGTTGTCAAGATCATTAGAGCTAAGCTATGTATCAAGTAATCAGAATCAATCAGGCAAGAATTATTATTCAAAATAATCACATGCAAAGATATGAGGAACTTTTAGCGTGTAAATAATACAGACACAGAATGACATAGAATTTTATTTCATCCTTCACATGAAATTTAAATTACCGTGATGAACCTCGTTCTCAAAAACATGATACAAGAAATACGGAGAAAGCCTTGTACTTTCTTTTTTTTTTGTCTTTTGTGGGGGTAACCCACTTTTATTGTCTTTTTTTCATTTATTTTCAATATTTTTTTTCCTCCTTTTATATACATACTTTATACAATACCTTTAACAAACAGCATTAGGACTTATTACCTTCTTTCTTTACTCACATATTACTATATCTTATCTTTCTTTATACATAATTATTTATAAAGACTGCAAATTAAATACACATACATTTAAACATCCCCAAAAAAACATATTCCAAGAGGTTCGTCTACCCTATCCTTCCATTTTCCTATCCACAGTGCATTTGTTTTTGTTTTGTTTAATGCCATACCAGATACTTTACAAAACGACTCAATAACCTTCACCGCTGTGTGTAGAGTTTTTTCATCTCCGACATACAGTACGGTATCGTCTGCCAACTGGCTAATTCTAGCTTCTATATGTCTGTGCTGTTCACTTATATTTGGTAATTTAATTCCCTTGTAAGAACTATTATTTCTTACATTACATGCCATAACCTCAACAACAATAATAAAAAGCAATGCTGATAACGGGCAACCTTGCCTTATACCTTTATCCATGCTGAAATTTTCAGAAATCCACCCATTATTCGTTGTTACACATTCAACCTTATTATATAACATTTACAAAGCCTTGTACTTTCCTATTTTTAGATAAATGGATGTTACTGGCTTTCAACTGATGAAGGAAAGCTATTTATAATATTTAAACAACGAATTAACTATTGGACATAGATCAGGGGTGGCGCCAGAATTTGCCCGACGGGGGTTGGGGGGGGGCGATGTCCCCAACGGGGAAGGGGCGATGTTCCCGACGAGGGGTCAGATTTCCCCGACAAAAGCATAGTCGGCGTGGTCGAGGTTCGATTAAAAGGTTTCGAAAATTTGGACAATTTAGGGGTTTCAAAGGCTTATTTAATCGATTTTAGTGTCTACTAATATGTAGAAAATACATATAATTTTTTTTCTCCCCGACGAATTGTGCTTTTTCTCCCCAACCGGGGCCCTCCCTCCCCCGACGGCGCCACTCCTGACAGATTCAAGGCAAAGACAAAATTAAACATTAATGAATGCATACTCAGTTTAGTGTTGTAAATGGTTGGAATTGATTAAGAATATTGTGGATGCCTCACCACAGCTAATGAAAACGGTAACCTCACATCTTTCTTTTTGCTATTGTATTTCTCCCTTAACAACTAATACACGCATTGAGGACAAACTACAATCTTGTTTAATTCCTATGATCCGATCATTTAGCATGTGATACGACGTCCAAATCCAATTATTTTTGCTTTACGACGAGTTCATGTGACATGCTTCTGCGAGAGATTAGTTGCACCATAGTATATATTAATATTACTGTACTCGGTTCAAATATTAAGTTAGGGAATATTAATGACGAGAATCAAATACAAAATGTATCGTTTTCTTACGAATATGGTGGAAGATTCTTGTGAAACAAAAAAATACACTCCGATAGATATAATTGGGAATCTGAAAAAATCTTAAAGTTGATTTTATGATTGCTTGCTCATTTTACTAACAAGATCAAAGAAAAGAGACCTACCAACATTGATTTGGTAAAATATTTTTTGAGAAACGTACTGTAATACACATTTACAGTACTAGTTTGATTCATGAAAAAATATATACTATAACTCATAATTTGTTGTAGGCTTAGTTTTAAAAAACTGTAATAAATATCTCTGACCAATATCTTCGAACTAGCCTAATTAAAATAGATATTTGATGCTGACTCATCGTGTATGTTTACCAGCGTGACCACCATGGAGGAGGAAAGGGCCCCCGATATGAGAGGGGAAAAACATATTTTATAGCAATTAGCAAATACACATATTTGGATACAACTGTAAACATATTATTTATGAACAAATTGTGTCTAATTGCTCTAGTGCGAAAAATTCACGAACAAAACGCGCACTCTTGCGTTAACGCCAAACGGGTTTAACACTGCTCCAGGGTGACTAAAAGCTTTAGAATACGTATACAGCATATTTTCTACTTTCTACACGTAAATACACTGTGCAGTTTCTTATACTTTTCGATTTCTTTGAAATCGGCACCAGATTTCAGAAGGTAGTCTGTAAGAGTGACCCAGTCTTTTTCAAACTTCTTATTTGAAATGCTTGCGCTCGAACAATGGGCCAATTCACTATTTCTGTACTGATGGATTTGGATTAGATTTGCAAGCTTAATAAAAAATGTTAAATCTGGAGTTACCCAGAAGTCTTTTGGGTAGGACGAACAACAATGCCGAATCAACATCATCAATATTGTAATGTCAAAAGTATTGATATCAGCTTTCTGTGTAAACATTTTATTACATTGATCTTCGAAAATTCTAACCGATTTTAGACATCCGTTTTTCCTTTCATTAATCAAGAATGTTCCAACATTAGATTCTGACAATTTGGTATTGCTTAAGAAAAATTTTTTCATTGTTTGCGTTCCGACATCAAACACAAGTGAGTTAATTGTGCTGAAGTTAACTTTTTCATCCATATACGTCTGATCTGTATCTGTCAAGAAGAAGAATACACCAAATAAATCAATCAACCAATCAAACAGCTAAACGACCAACAAGGAAACTAACCTGCAAACTAACTAACCAATCATGAATGAATATATGAATGAACCAATCGATTTATCAATCAATTATTCAATCAATCAACATACATTTTAGACAACGTAAATATCCTAGAGCACAAAACATGTTCAGTTCTTGTTATCTATATTTCACCTTTTAAGTGACTGTTTTATTTATATTTTATCATTACAGTATTATTTTTAATGTTTTTACTTCTCCCATTTTTGAAAGTTTAATTGAATTAAGTTGAAAAAAAAAATAACCGCAAGCTCTTTTTGCTGGTTATTAAGATAATCACAGTCTCGTAGTGTGTTGTTAATTTACCTTTTAGTTCCTCTATTAGGCGCCATGGATTCCGGTACTTCTCTATTTCTTCAACAGAAACACCCATATCTTTGAACATTGTCGTAAGTTTCTTCCACTGCTTGTCGAACTCCTCATCCGTAACCCTGTTGTTGCAACTGCAATCTAGAACAGACTTCTTAAACTGATAGATACGGACAAGATTTGACAGCTCGGAGTTGTCCTCGTCTGGAGGACATTCCCAGAATGATTCTGGTTTAGAACCATTGAAACAATAGCGTATCATCAGAATCAGTGTGGTCATGTCAAAGTTATCAATATTGGCATCTGGTGAGAACACCTTCGAGTCTAGGTCACCAAAGCCGACGTACTTCAAGTGAATGTCGTCCTTCTTTTCTATCATGAATTCTCCGACATCTGATTTTTTCTCAAGCTTACTTTCTTTCATAAAGAATCTGCGCATTTGTCCGGTACCCAAATCGAGGATTAAACATTGGATTGAGTGGAAATTTTTGGTTTCATTAACATAAGACCAATCTGTAAAATTGTAAATATAATGATTGTCAGTATTTTCTTATTGATCAAACACAACTTGAAAATCTTGTTGAATGTTTAAATATTAATACTTTCATAATTTCTAAATGAAATTGTGATTTTTTTTAATAGATAATATCTGTATACCTGCCACAAATGAATTTAGTACATGACTTGTTGACATAGCTGTATTGTCACTTGATTTATCACAAATCATGAGCTCGTTCTGTAAGCAGCTTTCAAGGTCTTGAAAGTGTGGTTTTTCAGGAGTTGAGCAAACAGAGCAAAGAATTTGCAGAGCATAGCCGACACGTCCCTTAGACGGATATACCTCGCTTAGGTGTTGCTTTAAAATATGCAGAACCTGAGGAAAAGTTGTAAAAAGGAACAAATCTTCTACAAGAAAGCACATTTGGTGACGCGTAAGATATAAGGCCTAAATATTGCACATAGCCTTTATCCCATTGATAAAAATAAATGGATATATAAATAAAATGTAACAGTGAATAAAGTCGCGTACCTCCATACATGCGATTGGATGCGGCTTACGTGTTGGCTTGTTGATGCCGTGCTGATCTTTCTCTGTTCTTCGTGTTATTTCAAGCTTAATAAATTAAAAACAATGACGATTAAAAGGACAAAAAATTATTGTGACTTTTTGATTAGTGAATTGCTGAGTTAGATTGACACCAGTGAGTGACTTCCTTTTAGTTTTTTATTTTTGACAAAGGGGCATATTAGATACCACCTAAAAGCATAACTATTACCTTCAGGGATTGTTTGTTGTCGATGCATATTCGACCAAGTCTCAGGTAATGCTTATCATCTAATCCAATTTCAGCCTGATTCTGAAATAACTTCGGGTCCTCATGGCAACATTTATCTTGACTCAGGTCCACAAACTTAACAACCAAGACATCGTAGACAGCATCAGGAAGAAAGTCACTAGGCGTTACGTATATGGATACAGTCCTCCCATCGTCTGCCTTGACTTCCAGGTTCTCAGTCTTAGTCTTCATCCGAGAAGGGACCACAAATATACGAGTACCGTCTTCAGATCTCTTCTGTAAAAGTTGACATCAGAAAAATAATTCGGAGCTGGTTTACGAGAATGTTAAGAGATAGAGTTTATGATCGAGGAAACATGTTAAATCATATTCCCTTCCATTTCCTATTTTTTTTTTTTTTTTTTTTTTACAATTTAATTTTGAAAGTATTATCTAAAGATTAATTTATAGTAAAATACGAGGACATCTTACACCCCTTTTACACTGCAAGCAACATTCCGGACGTAACCCGGGATTTTCCAATACCCGGGTTAAAAGTTGAGCCTAGTTTAAACATCAAAAAGTCCGACTCGGGGTGCAAAACATTCCGGGATGGACATGCCTAGGACAATCCGGGTGCATTCCTTCCAGAGTCGCCAGTGTAAACAGCACCGAATTTGATTTCGGAATTAGGCCTTACCTGGCGCCTACCGCAGCTGTGGTCAGGTAGACCTACACTTTGCTAACAACGGGCTAGGCCTAGACACTTTTCAAATTAAACCCTCAACGCTTCGGTATAGACTTGATATCAAAACTTCTGATTTAATTCGCATAATTTAAAAAAAAAAAAAAACAATTTGCAGGTATATTGCTTTAATCAAAGATACTAGAAATACAAGATAGAGCACTCGCATTGTAAAAATGAGGCGGAAATCGTGCCGGCGGCGCCCTTCTTTTTAACCATGCAAGTTTTCTATACTTCATGCCCAACGTACAGGGCGCCCTTCTGTTGCTAAGTATATCCAGAACACGGCGCCCTTCTTTTTCCACTAATGGAGGAAAACTTTATCACTAGAGTGCGTCCAGCCATACGATTTTGCGCTATTATTGTTGTTTTCTATACTGATCTATAGGCTTAATTGTGTGTTTTATTTGGATAATAGCAACGATTTCTACCTCCACCAAGAAATTATGTACTGACCGTTGTCACTGTCTGGGTACAATTGTACTAATTGTACAAATGTGTACAATTTTTTTTAATTGAGAATTGACAATAAAATACGCGACAACTTGGTAACGAAAGTTTGGTTGAAGTTTTTTTAGATCGTACTGGGCGCCCCATTGTTTGTATTCCCATTTAATATTGACAATATTGTGGCTTCGTGACGCGTGACGACAAGGAACTTGAGCGAAGTGATTATCACCATCGCAACAAAAACTGAGGGTGGTATTTGAACCCAAGTTTGCCGGTGTAAAATGGGAGCATCTCGAGATCAACCCGGACTTTTTCATTCGATGTAAATGGGAAATGCACCGGGGATCACTCCGGAATTAACCCGGGTCGATTCTGCCCTTGGCAGTGTAAAAGGGGTATTAGAAACACAAGATATAAGACTCAATAGAACACTCCCCTTTCTACACTTATGGAGATTGTTCACATGCAAACCTGGCAATCTGTCTTACCTTTTCAAAGAGGAGTCCAAATAATTTCATTATTTCAATGAATTCTTCAAAGATTACGTCATTATCGTTACCACTCGCAGTCAGTACATCCCTCCATAAATGACGCACTAACTGCTCTGCAAGAATGCCTTCTTCATCCAATTTACGCCAATGGTTTATCATTACTGGCACCTAAATTAAAATTAACAGCCATCAAAGAAACCATTTCAGTATTTGAATTTAACTGGATTTATTTCGGAGTGATACACACCAAGGATAGGCCTAACCCACGAAAGTATTTCCAGTGGAGTCGTTCTGGTGGTGAATGGGGCAATACACTGGGAGATAATCACCTACTCTTTTCCGAAGAATGTACGGAGTTCTTTAACATGCACATGGGCCATTTTCCACAGCGAAACGTCTCATCCAAAAAACGGTGCGATTTTGAAACATGCATTACTTCAGCTGAAACCCAAGGAGAGCAGCGATGGGAATTGAACAGGAGACCAAACGATATCAACGGTTCAGCACACACACAGTGGCTACAACCAGTTTAGCAGGATAGCTAGATTCTAAAAACTGATATAAGTCATGTACAAGTAATCGTAGAAACATTGCAGTTCTCTTACCAAATCATTTGGGGGTTTTAACTCAGGTAAACATATTTTAAGTAACTGAACGCACTGAAGCCCGTCTGCTATTCAAATTCTGAGAATTTAAAAGCTAATAATGTATATTGTTTATTAAGATCATTAAATAATTAAACATACCTTATCAACGTCATCAGGGTTTACAGCTGTGATGATTTTTGTGAAGATTCCTATCAGAATTGGGATGTTAGTAATCACTGAATTCTTTAATTTCGTGTTAGTTGGAGAATAGAGAATGATTCCAAGATCATTAAAGTAGGTAAGAACGTGGATGACGGTTTCTTTGGCAATACCACAGTTAACAGCAATCTTAGTGATCTAAATAATTATTGAATAACATATTAGCAACGTACAGCTCAGGTCAAATAACTTACTTAATTTGTCCTAATTGAGTAATCAGCACAGAATATTACATTTACACAACTAGTAATGCTCCATTAGCACAGTGTTATCATGGAGGGTTATGCTGCTCTCAAAATAGCACCAAATGGAAAATGAACTATTGATAGTTTGAATTGCGATCAAATTTACATTTGCAATGTTACTAGTATTATTCATAAGCTGATTATAATCTTTTTAAAAATTAATCTTATTGTGAAATGTAAGTCGAAAATACGTTTAATCACCTAGGGTGTTTAACTATTAGAAAAGAAAGTACAGTATATAACCTCTTTTATCGACATGCGCACTGATGTTTTACCAATTTCTTGAACCTTAATCTGGAAATGAACCCACTTTGTAGGAACCGTTTTGGCCATTGCCTTCATGTATCCTCCAACATTTCTTTTCAGTTTGTCAATCATTGCATCTGATGTCGCTGTATTATCAACTGCATACGTTTCCCTGTCGACATGGCATTCGTATGGTGTTCCCTTGATTGCATCGAATATCCTCTTAAACTTGTCTTCGGCCTTTATGTAAAAGTAGGAGATAATTAGTTACGGCTTTGTAAAACAGACTATGAAATGATTGATTTACGTCAAACTGAATGCGCACAACTCTCCCAAAGTCTTACCAATTTCTGTTTTTCCTCATCACTTCCAGGAAGTAGGTCCATGTGCGTACCAATTAAACTTATCGGTGGAGAGCATATGTTTCCATTGATCATCTTTCGAGCTGCGTTACGAGGCAGTACAGCGTGTTCATATATAGACCTTAACCAGAAAATATTCATTTGGAGATTTGTCATTTCAAACTGCCCCTAAAAACAAAGAAAACATTCAATTGATGGTTTACACAATAACTTTTGAAAATAAATAGTATTTATAACTTTCCTATCATTTGTTTTAAGTAAAAACTGAAGAAGTGTGGTGATTTATTTACTTTCAGACAATCCCTTGGTCTGGCTTTGGCATCCATATCGTCTAATAGACTAAAAACAAGACCATAGGATGAACCATCTGTAATAAAAAACTATAAAGAAAAAAAAGTTTTAAATGATAAACAATGATTAGTTGAAATCAAATTACATTATAACTAAAATCTGAAATAAGCTAATCCGAATGTCAACTGGCTCAATATCATTTACACTGAGCTGATGTTTATCGTAAATTGAATTATGCTTGTCATTTGAACGCTTGGTCGGTCACTTTTTGAGATACCGCATGTAAGATATTTTAGTTGCATAAAACCTCATAACATAATCAAAAATTTCTGAACTTAAAGTGCTATATTAACGCATTCAAGAGAATTCCCCACTAACCCTGTGTGTTATGTAATAACTCAAGTGGCCCGCGTAGTCCCATATGCAGGTTATATCACATTGACCACCGAAATAGCTGAGTTCAGAACGCTGGTCGGCAAGTTCTTTAACAAGCTTCTTATGAATTCCATCTGGGAGTTTCTTTTCAAGTCTGTTTGCAAGATCTTTCATTGGAAGATTCATCGAAATAGCTCCAGCACCAAGAGTTCCTTGTCCTCCTGAAAAACATGAACGGAAAATACTTGGAAGTTTATTTGTTGAAATCATCATAATGATAATAATAATGCAAATTACGATGATGCAATGATGGTATTGGTTATGCAAAATGATAATGGTGTTGAGGATCATGATATTCATGATGATGAGATGAAATGTGATTTATTGAAGATAATAATATTATGATGGCAATTATGATGTTTGTGGCGACGATGATAATGATGATATTGATGATGACTGATGATGATAATAATGATTATGATGATAATGATAACGGTTGTCTAATATATTAATGGAATGTTAAAAATTATGGATAAAACTACCATTCTTTCCTTTCTGTAAAGTCGTCGGTGCCATTGTCTCTGTTACTTCATCCTGTAAATATTCCAACATATAAGTTCGTTCATCGGATGACTTAGCATGCATAACTAAAGGCCAACTCAGACAGCGTCGTACGACGCAACCCGACGCGATTTGTTGTCGCGTCGGGTCTGCTGTGTGAGTTAAACGCAGACGCGATGGTCTGCGTCGGGGCCAATCGCGTCGTAGAATATTAAACATGTTTAATATTTCTCACGACGGCTTAAGACTGTCCCCGACGATAAATCGCGTCGGGCTGCGTCTGCCGACGCTGTCTGAGTTGGCCTTTAGACTAATAAAGCTCTGTCAAGACTATCAAAATTTTATTTAAAAAAAAAACCACGTGACATGCCTAAATATGGTCATGATGAGATCACGTCTAGAGCATGGCACATCATGACTATGTGATGTCGTACGACAGATTTTGTCAAAAAAAATTTTGATAATCTAGACAAAGCTTTAGATACACAAAATGTGTTAAAGTGACAATATTTTAGGCAGAAATGTTTATCTTCTTTGAATAATACTAGTTTAGTCAAAGTGTTTATTAAAGTAATACAAAATAGAAATGGCAATTATTAGTTAAAATTGTAAATTAAAGTTATGAATAATGATAATAAACTTAATATTTTAATTAAATCAATTCTACCTTTAAGGACGCTGAAGAAACGGACGAAGTTGTTTTTCTAGGATCAAGCGTGGATGAGGATGCAGCTACATCTGTGTTTATTTGGCTTTCAGTAATCTTCTTTGCAACATTTGCTGCGATTGCGTGCTCGTGCATCTGTGTGGTTAGTTCACATACTGTACAAAATTGAAAATTAATGCAACAAAATCTAGTCATAAAATTAAAGCATAAAATGAGTGGGTGGGGGGTGGGTGGTTGTGTTACCAGGGTTGATTATCATTATCATTTTCATACCTTCCACACCCTTTTGCTCCTCCCACTTGCTGGAGTTCTCACCCATAGTTTGAAAGACAGTTGTGACAATACCATCAGTTGATGGTTCGTGCTGATTGAACCTATTAAAGATTTATAATAGTAATGTAATAATAATAATAATACAAAATTATTAAATATAAGCAACAATAAGCCTTAGCAATTATAACCTATTAGCCAACCAATTATGGACAACAAGTTATAGTCTATGCAAGTGTGTGAAATTAAAATCATTTCATAAATGATTACAAGTCAGCATTCCTACATGTTAATAATTTGAATTAAATTAAAATATAGGTAGTCTTAGAAATTATACAGAACAATTTTTTAAGTAGCAAAAAATGTATACATACTTCGTAAGAATTGAAAACAAAAACATTCAAATTCGAAGGAAAATAATATCTCATACACTCATATAAGAAAAAAATATATAATTACCCTCTGCCAAGCATGGCGTTAACACAGCTGGTCTTTCCTACTCCTTCATTTCCAAGGAACATGAATCGGGAATTAACGACCGTCATTTCACCATTTTTTATTTCATCTGTAAATGCTTTAACGGCATCTTCACCTCTGGCAGCGATTTCTGATGGAATTGATAATTCTAAAAGAAAATAATATCAGTCATTAGTGATATTAATGGATTTTTGACTTTCTTTTACATTTTCGCTTCAAAATTCAATCATCTCTTTTGACCAATTATATGTAACAACAATCAATGTTATGATGATCCATTTTAGTTCCTGATTATAAACAAAAAAAAAATACAGAGAGACACACAAACAGGGATGGCGCCAGGAGCCAGCACCTCCACCACCACCCCCCCCCCTCCAGTCGGGGAGAAATAACCACAATCCGTCGGAGAAACAAAAATTGATATGCATTTTCTACATATTAGACTCTAAAATCGACTAAATAATCATTTGAAACCCCTAAATTGTCATATTTTCGGGGGCTTCGCTCCTGGCACACTTTCGAGGAATTTTGAGACGCCCGACCACGCCCACTTTTCTATCGTGGGGGGATATCGACCTCACTCCCCTTAAACTTGTACGCACCTTCAATTAAGTCGATGAGTTCTTCCTTCTTTTTATCTCTTGTGGTTTCGTCATATTCACTACATTTGTTCATACGATAAAAATCTAGAGGCGTTTTTCCACGCTGCAAATATAACGTTGCAACAAGTCAGATGGTCCTAACTACATCACGTGAGACCATTTTAGCAACGGTAACACGAACGCCACTTTTTTTTTGTTTTTTGGGTTGCAATAATGGCCTTTCTCGAATAAAGGAACACTATGTCTTAAATAAATACAGCGCCATCAGCGCCTAAATGAAGCTTCACGATCATAGAATGATTTTACTATATACTCTATGGCTTCGACACATGAATGATGCCCACATTATTCTCTTAAAGAATTCACACGAAATAATATTTAAATAATGGTCTGGAACCAAGGCTAAGATGTTGTATTAACTTCCGCCTCTCAGTTAATAACTTTTTAAACCTTTTATATTAATTTTCATATACATATATTTTACAGTATTTGTTTCATTGTTTGTATATTACAGTTAGCCTTTTGATATTTTCTTTATATTTACCCACAAGTTGGTCACAATGCTAAGAAATGTGGAATTGTTTTGATTTATGAAAATATAGAATATACTACAGTAATATTATTGTTTATTTCATTTGCATGAGCATAAATATACGGCCATTGACCATTACCCCATTTTTTAGTGACAGTGACGCACCATACGTCAACAGACACAATGTCGTCTGTCGGTGTGCGTCATAACTACAAGAAGCATCTAGACAGTAATGTAGGGGTGTCCATCCAAGCTGCAATAAAATAAACAATTTCAGGTTTGTTATAATACATATACATAAAATGAATAATCAAAATTAAGACTAGGCCTAGCTAAATTAAATTCAGGATTAATAATAATAATAATAAAAACACAACAGTAACAACAATAAGAATATAAATAATATTTATTCAGTATATTGGATCAATTAGGGTTAAGGTGTGGTAGTGTATCCTGCTGATTATATACCGAGTGTTATGTTGTAATGTTGAACTTGTTTGTTGAGGGAAGGATTCGTCCATTTTATGTGAAGGGCTTCTTTGATCTTAAGTTGATAACTGGTGTTGGCCTGATCTATTATTAAAAATTATTTGCGTTGCTATTGGATTTGCATGGTTAACTGTTTTTCGGACTTTTTGTCAGTTGCCAAGTGTTCCTTTATTCTAATGGATAGCATTACATTACAACATAACACTCAGTATATAATTAGCATACCCTACCACACCTTAACCCCAATTGGTCCAATATACTGAATACATTACCTTTCTACTATGTGGCAACAAATAATTACTAACAATAATAATAATAATAATAATAATAATAATAATATGAATAATAATAATAATAATAATAATAATAATAATAATAATAATAATAATAATAAAACAATAGGCCTAAAATAATATTCAATAACTATTTTAGTGAAAAATATCTACATATCTCATGAAATAGAATGTGATTGCAATCAATGCATCAATGATTTATTTCCATGCCAGTGAGTTTTATTAGCTTTAGGTAGGACGGGAGTCCGAGATGGCCGAGACTCAACAGAACGTGCTGACCAGGGTTCACTTAGGAGATCAATCCCTGCTTAGAGACGAAGGCTGGCTTGGCTTGGATTGGAACGTTTACCTTTATTTCTTTTATTCTTTCACATTTCCAAACATGTCTACACTTGTTTTTACAGCGCATAGAGACTTTTTGTATTTTGCACTTTATACTATAACATTTCAAACCATTAACCATTGTTGCCAAGGCCCACAAAACGATGGCGTACACGTACGTAAACGTGTGTGTGTGGGTGTGGGTGGGTGTGTGTGTGTATTTGGGACAAAAGCATATTTCTGACCCTGTCCTAATTGGTCAGTAGTTAGTTGAATGAGACTCTGGAAGAAAGGTCCATTCGTTTACAATGACCATACAGCTTCGATTGTTATACTCACTGCGTTTGCCTGGTTGTTGATGTGTTTAGTTGTTTTGTCTAAAACGAGTTTCAATGCTGATGCGTACGCATATCCTGCCAAGTTATGAACTATGGTATCATCAAATCCCTACAACACAATAGATAACAAAAGATAGAACATATAAACCACATATTAACAACACAAACCACACACAAAATCACTCATAGGTCTATGTTAGTTACTACATTTTTCTTTAGTAAATATTGATAATATAAGTCAATATTTTCAATGTTGTTCTTGGGGTAAAATTGTGGGAAATTCCAATCTTAATGAAATCATAATATTGTTTTAATTTTAGGCCTATTATTATTAAACCTAAAAAATAAGACTAGGTATTATACGGTATTTCTTATATTGCAAACGTGAAATGAATATGTGGGTCTTTATCCGTATACTATTATACGCTCATATCGAATCCGTATTGTTTGTTTTGCTGAATAATGATATCAATTAATAACGTAGAACTGTTTTATCAATAATAAACAATAAAAAAATAATAATTATAATTATTGTTTTTATTTTATATTAACATAAAAATACAAACAGAAACAGAATCCTATCTGTTGTAGTGCTGATACTGTATGAAATAATATATAATCCGACTTACCATTGCCTGTTCAAGATTCTCTGCTTTCGTACGTTCTATGAGAAGCAACAGGACGTCCTCTGGCACGTTACGTCTATACATAGTGTTCATTATTGGTGTTCTGCCGCTCTAAGAAAACAAATACACCAGATACACACATACATGTTGGTAATACTCACTAGGCATATGTATTGACGAAACGTACTAGAAACAAGTTATGTCGATACATAGCAAGTATTTGGTGTTTTGCTAGAACTACTCAACGAAAACAAGTACAGAATACTATATAATGTACACATATTGTATATAGTGGTGATACTTTCTGGCAGAGACCAGAAAAGTAGCTAAGACCCGGTGGGTGTTCATATGCAAGGTCCGTGGGACAATAACGATTATGTGAGACGTTTTAGACCGTATTATACATTTTAATATAATTTTTGGGATCCAACTAGTCACGGCTAAGGAGGCTTAGTCTGTCTGACCTACGGCGAGAGGAACTACCACCCATCCCCAACCCGTCCCTGCTGCCGCTGCTGCCACAATGGTATGACAATTAAGTTATGTTAATCTGAATGTGATTTATTGTTTGTTGGGATGCGTTTAAATTCTTTAGTCAAACAAAACCTTCATTTAGTATAGGCCTAATCTTATGCTAGGGACTTTGAACTCCCTCAACAATCCATAATTCATATTTAGATTTTATAATAGACCATTGTTACAGTTTTGACCAGTGTGGCTTATAACAACGATAAGTACATACCCTATCCTTTCTGTTAACAAGATGCTTTTCAGTCTTACAAATCCTTCTTACTGCTTGCCAATCATCTCTGAAGATAGCGTCGTTCAACATGGTTCTGTAAGATAATGAGCAGACAAGATTAATTCGATCACTTTGCTTTTTCATCCAATTTAGTAGTGCTGCATATTGATTTTGTTGGTGTCTATTTCCTGTACAGGTACCGGAATACATTCAGTATAGGGCCTATTCATTTTGGGATAGGCCTACTGTACAATTATTCGCCTGTTTGTTTATCTTAATAATGCATCAACATTTTTACTTACTCGGCCATATGTAGAATCTCCATGATTGGGAGAGGCTGTTTCTTGTAAAGTTAGGACATGTCGGATGTTAGGTCTACTGTGGCATCGTGGAAGGAAGTAATCGCGTTTTTATATTATACCAGTACTAATATCGGAGCTGTGTGATTGGTTAATATTTTCATGTGATAAACAATTAGTAACATTTATATACATATATAAAACTCATTTGTTTGAATAACGATTGTGGTTAGTCGCAAGTGTTCGATCAGTAAATAGAATGACTAACACAAAGTACAGATCTAGGGTATATCAATTTTAGTCTTATAAAAAATATATTCGAATACTCTATAAATGATTGTTTGCGTAAATACTATAGCCTGAAACTAAAAGTAAATCAAATGATCTTTGTGTCCGATTAAAACAAACAATGCCGAAGCGAAAGTAATAACGAGAGAACTAGCTCATAAGGGGAACTAAGATGAAATATTTATCAAGCAAACATAAAAAAGAGAAGGAACTGACAAAAACCGCTCGATACTTGGATTACCGTAGAAAAGTATGTGGCAAAATTTACAAGATTACTTCTTGTTTAATCGAAAATTTGGTCATGACAGGTCGTGGTCGGGGGAGGGGGTAGGCCTAAGGGTAGGGCAATACAAATATGTATATAATATTTAAAAAAGAAACATAAAGGCCTAGGCCTACTGTAATAGTCCTCGTGTGCGCACATCGCCCCATTTATGTTAGACATTGATACCTCGATTAGGCAAGCCTTTGTTGACCGAGTAAGTCATATGTTGAAGAAAATTGCACAATTTTGTTATTTTTGAGAGCGTTTGGTCCTGGCCCATCATTTTTTTTAATTATCAGATCACAAATTAAAAATTTAGATCTTAAAATTCGGAATTGTGCTTCGTGCCACAAGAACCGGTTTTAGGTCAATTGTTCAGTTCATCCGAGTTGCAGATCTCCAACTAATTGTAAAGTCAATCAGATATGATACTTAAGTTTATAGAGCAACTAGGCACCCGGGAAATAACCAAGGAAAAGAATGTGTTCTTCAACAAGATATTAACCAGTGATGGACGACAATTTCATACTATTCAAACAAAAAAAGAAGATATTATGCAAAGCCGCGCACAAAGCCAATATAGTTGTTCTCTTGGTGCAACATGTGTGACTGCCTTCGAACAACTTCTCTCTAAGACTATTCAATTGAGGTATTAAGCTCGCAGGAATGTAGACAAGAAAAGGATGTAACTGTGGAAGACACTAAACGTCGAAGGGAAAAGAAGGATGAGAAACAAATACATATGTTATGCAGTCTGCCCACTAATGTACGCCTAGACAGAATGATACATTCTTGTGGTGTGTGTTTAATTTCCTGAATATGAAAAATTATACAATTAATCGTTAATATTTCCAATTTATTAGGCAGCTTAACAATAACACGAGTCACAGATTGGTGTGAATTTAATGCCATATCCACGATTACCATCGGGATGGGGTGCAAAGGTGGTGGGCAGAGCCGGTTGGATCGCAGCTTCAATTTTCCACATACTATAGTAGCTTTAATGCAAAATTGTGGCCTAAGATAGATTGCTGTTAAAATGCAAAAGTTATAAGATTCCTTTTTAATCTTTATTAAGAAAACAACTTATTTTAACTTAACTTTTAACTTAATAGAGTACGGGCCTTAAGTGCTCTTTAAAAAGGCAAATTGTGGTTTTGATATTTTGTGATATTTCTATTGATAGGCTATACTTTCTCAATACTTGGAGGTATTTTGAAATAAATTTAAATCTAAATTATGAATCCTAATTTTTACATTTTTATGTTATTCCACTCCAGTCAACACTAGCATGCCAATGAGCCATTTCACAGCTAGGTCATTTTGAATAACAAACGAGTCATACAATGAAGGATCTATGTCAATCTGAACTGAATTTTATAGCAATAATTAATGTTTATTTTTCTTTAAATCTGGCAACAACATGCGGCAACAACTGTATACGCTGTGAAGTTAACTGTTAACTAATAAAAATGTATAAAACAATATTAGACAATGAATGTGTATGTGACGTGATTTTCAACATGCGTAGTTGCGACTATGTAATAGATTATTACAGATTAAAATAAAAAATTATGTCTATGCTCTATAAAATAATGCAGTTTTTATTTTATATTGATTTCTAATAAATCAGACTCAAGAAGTAGTCTGTAAGTATTAGAGCGAGCAGTCTTTTGCATTTGGACAATTTATAGCTCCATGGGACAATATAACGTTAAATTGGTTTTCTATACAACTTGGTTTTGGTGGTTATATCGAAACAAGAAGTTGCGTAAAGGAAACCATATTTGAACAAAAGGCTTTTGTTTAGCAGGTAGTGAGTTTGCAATGATCCACATATTTTACTTCGTTTAGGTTTAGGTCTAACATTAAAGTATAATATTGAGAATAGAGCAATCATCCACCTACTTGTAGTGAAGTAAATCTAAAACGTATTCATCATGAATTATGATCACCTGACGTGATTAAAAAATGTCAGGGGCAGATCCAGAGATGTCCGAAGAAGGGGGACCGAAAGTGGGGCAGATCGAGACAACACTACCCTAGGAGGTCCGGGTAGTGTCCGAAATTTGTGTTTTCTAGAGGTCCAAAGATAAACTCTGAGGCATTTTGGGCGATCAATTATTTCTTTGTTTTCTTTATTTTTTTTTATACTTCCCAAATAAAAAAATGGGGGACGCCCCCACCCAAAAAACCCCGTAAATCCGCCCCTGAATGTGAACAATAATTGAACAAACTGAGTTGAACTAACTTTAAAATATCAAACAAAAACGTGCGTGCCGATATTTCAATTGCTTTACAAACATGGTTTCAACAAGTATTTTAGTGCATCGTACTGTGGTACGAAGCATACGTAAATACCTGAATGAAAGAAAATAGCCTAGAATAAATCAAAAAGATACGAAGCTGTTTATGGCTTTATTTCCATTTTTTTTTTGTAAACAAGTTAAAAAGTCTGCTTACTTGCAGTGTTTGTTGGTACGTAATAGGTAAACTCTGAAATGAACATACAGTAATCAAAAATTGACCTCTAAAACCTAATATTATTGATGGGTCCTTTTAAAATTTAAGTAGGCTTTTTTAAAATTACATATTTATTTAGATCTAAGTCCCATTGCACAGGTCCCGAGCTCTAGTGCTTTGCACTGGCTTCACTGCCTATTACCTACACCACTGCTTTACAGTGCTTTTGTTGCCTTGTTTCTAGGCAATTATTCTTTATACATCAGCGTCACCAGATTTACGTGTTTGATTGGTTTGATAACATACCGCTGTCAGCTTATAGCAAAGATTAGATTGGACCTTTGCACTAAGCCCCGCCCCTTAGATAGTTCAACACGTGTACTTTAAGAGACACGCGCGTATTCATATGGACCTGTGCAGATTGGTCAGTTATTAAGTTTGATCGACATTCCTGAAAGGTCCATTGCAAGAGGTTCGACTTCCTTGATTTTGCATGAACGCAATGAAACTAAAGACAAAGTACTACCAAAGAACTTATTATTCTCTTTAGTACTACCAAAATTTTATAATTACAAGATAGCGTTCTCCGCGATTTCTGCGTGCAAATTTTGTAATAACGCAGTGTAGGACGCCCTCTTGCAATTACAATTACTTTCGAACTGGACATCTATGATCTACGAGCAAATTCTGTTTAATAGCTCTATGGAACAACCTCGGTAACAATTAGGACGCCCTCTCTCAATTACAATCACTTTCTATTGCTTTTTAGTAAACATCGACGTTTCTATTTGTGGACAAGGCATTCTTGTTATAAGATCTTTGGTGAATCGAGCGAGATAGGGAGCGCACTATTAAAATTCGACTCTTAGAACGTAGATATCTATCGCTCTGATTCGAATGGCGTTTGAAACTCGAACATGTGTTCTATGGAGGCAGCACGCGTTCAATATGAATACCTTTTATGTTCTTTTGTAGGACACCCTCTAGTTTGTGGTAGCACTTTTTGAGATAGCATTGCGTTTTAACGAAACACAGAGTCGGACCTCTTGCAGTTCTATACTATTTGCTTACAGTTAAACAAACACAAACGACACTACAGCACTCTGTCCGAATAATATTTTCTTTTAATTTATATCCACTTACGATACATCAAAATTGTCATATACCAGGTGGAAATAAATATAATTATTTGATTTTTAATTTGGTGATGAAGTCTTTGTATTACGATGTACTGTCTGATAAAACATCCATTGATCGACGAACATGTATTGCTTTTAACACTGCACATCTAATTCCGACAATCAAAACAAATAATTTATATCTTTTCAGTTGTTGTTTTGCTTGACAATCAGATTTTATTTCTTATAGTTGTAGAAACCTTCTCCAGTTTTTACACCAAGTTTCCCTTCAGCAACCAGCTTATCTATTGAAGGGCTAGGGTTGAAGAGTGGGTTGTCTGGAAAATCTTTATGCCAGCCTAACATGAGGAAAAAAGTCAAACATCTGTGACTTTTCCATATGTGGGTGGTCTTCTTATTGTGTCTATGTGTCCACACACTTGTTAGATACTTTGTTTCAGGCAGAGCTGCACACATATTCTTCTATCATCCCAATCATTCCACACTGCCAGGTCCATCAGATGGCATGATGAAAATGATCATCATTACTGTACAAGTAGATGTTGACTTGCTATGGTGTGTAGTGGTGGTAGAATAAGCATTACTCAGGGCCGCGACGAGGACATTCCTACCATGGCATATCATGGGTGTGATATGACATCATCCTGCCCACATATAGGCAAATCACAAATATATTTGACCAAGAAAATGTGAACAAAGCTTATCAATTAAAATTTTTTAAACACCTGTATTTAAAAAAAAATGTAAAACGAAATTCAAAACATTACCGTAATCATTTTGTATATCAATGGCGAGACATTTTTTATGCCTCGTTTAGCGAACTTATTTTTTTTTAAATCTTCAGAGGAGGGCAGGAAAAAACAAAACATCCAAAAACATCCAGATGGAGAAAATAAAAAAAAAATTTTACTGGTGAATGTAAACAGTGTAGTAATGTGATGGTTAAATGCTTAAAATTTATATAATTAGGAAGAAACATTCATATCCTATTTTTGGAAATTTCAAGGCTGCGGTGGGCGTAATAAAAATAAATAAAACCTTTTTTTTTATCTTGAAATTTT
Source organism: Anneissia japonica (assembly GCF_011630105.1). Taxonomy (NCBI): domain Eukaryota; kingdom Metazoa; phylum Echinodermata; class Crinoidea; order Comatulida; family Comatulidae; genus Anneissia; species Anneissia japonica. Next base: position 3,499,336 of record NW_022716829.1, read on the forward strand.
CATTTCTTTTTTCGTGGCATCAGGTGTGCTAACTGGCCAAAAATAAAATTTTATTTTTATTCGAAATCATCATTATTGGCGGGCAGAGGGTTCGCTAAACATGGTATAAAAAAAGTCTCACTAAAGCAAGTTAAAACTTTCAAATGAAAATTAGACAAGAAAATATCTTATAAATAATTGCATTCCTATATTATTTTTAAAGACCTTGATATTGGCTGGCAATCAATAACACTGTATGCAGTTATTTTTTGCACCTATATTCTGTAATGTTTGCACACCCATTCCCAGCATATATGTAAAAACATTTCGGCTTGTTATACAAAAATGCTATAGAAAGTGCATTTCCCGAGGTCCTGGGTTCAATTCATGTGCATTTTCACAACTAAAAACAAAATCCAGTCTTTCAGCCTCACATGATACTTAGTTTCAGGGGTGGCACCAAGATTTGCCCAACCGACGTCCCCAAAATATTCAGAAAGTGGTCCTGGGGTGCAGCTCCCCCGCCCCCTTGGCACCACCCCTGGTTAGTTTATGTAGAGCATCTTGTTTGTACACTTGTCTAGTGAAGAATTGCCACTTTGGAAAGTTATTTCTGTAAGTTTGTTATTGCCATGTTCTTTGCCCCGAGCCTAAAAATTTAACAAATAAAAAAAAAAATAATAATTTACCATCCATAATAAACTTGGTGACATCAAGACCAACATAATCAAGTAGTTCAAAGGGACCCATTGGATGACCTGCTCCTAATTTCATACCAACATCAATATCACGGGCACTGGCATCACCTGAAAATAACATTCATAAACTTCAGTCAGAAATACAATTCTTGACAAATGAGGGCGCAATATAAGAAGGTTAATAATAATGGCATAGCTAGCTTTAGTGCCTTGCACAATTCTTATGATTTTGTTGGGGTTTTGTGATTCTTTTTTCTTGCTTTATCATTTTCATTTTCCTCTAGCAAAGGTTACTTTTTAATTTAAAACATTTTACTTTAAATAAATTGCCCTTTTTGTTTTGTTTCCTATAGTGTAAATAATAATTAGGTAAAATAAAATAATAACATATCTGTATTTATGACGCAAGATAAAGTTATAACAATGTTAATAAAATATTTTCAATACAACCATTTCAATAACAAAAGTGATGACACTTTATGCAAAATACCTCTGTCCATTAACCTGACAGCTTCCATAAGGTAAGGAACAAGTAGTCGATTAACAATAAATCCAGGAGTGTCCTAAAAGTGTGAAAAAAAAAACCAAAAGTGTGAAAAAAAAACCAAGATACAATAAAGCTCTGCCACACAATATGCCCATATATCAGTCATGTTATGACCATATATAATCATGATGTGCTTATATATGGTCATGATGTGATTTAGGCATCTCACATGGTTTTGTAAAATAAAATTTGAGAGTGTGGACAAGGCTTTAGGTTCTATTATCTGTAAGATATATGTAAGATATCTGTAAGACATCTGTAGGACATCTGTAAGATATCTGTAAAGAAATATAATAAACTACTTACAAAAATAAACAATAATAGTTTAAACACATATACCTAAAATTGAGTTGTCATTAGTAGAGAACCTAAAGAAAATAATTTGTGACAGAATACAAAGATACAATGAAAATCCAACTGATTTCCCTGGGTTGGTTTCTGTCATATAATTGGTTAGCCATTAAGCATTAGCTCGAGACTAGAGTATAAGTCAGCACCAAAATATTTTTTCTTTTATGTATTATATTTAGAAATATGTACTGTCAACATAAACCATGGGATCTTCTTATTTATGACATTTTGCGTAATAGCGCTCTGAGAAATGATTTCAGGGCACTATATCAAAAACCAATATTATTGTTATTATTATTATTATTATTATTATTATTATTATTATTATTATTGTTGTTATTGTACATTTCAATTTTAATGCTGCTATTTTATCTTGTATTTTTGATGTTGAAATTATTATTATCTTAAGGAACACAGTGACTTCAGAACATCAGGTCTCATTATGCCAATGAGGGAAACAACTGCAGTATTATATACTAAATCTTTATTAGTATTAATATCACTGAGCTATTATGTGAATGCATTGTGTTGTTAAAGAAAGCATCATAAATTGCTGAAAATACTTACTTTACAAGAGACTGTGGTTTTGCCTACAGCTTGCCCAAAAGCAACTAAACTATTGAAAGTATCATCACTTGTTTCATCTATCCTTACTACCTGCAAATAAAGGCAACATTGCATCATGTTATCACACAGAAATTATTATATTCTTAAGTCAAGTATAACTCAATTAGAAAAATTATACAATTGTTGATATAATGGCAAGTCTAAAAGGTCAAAATCATATGGAGTATGAAAGGCCAAAATCTACCTGTCCTAAATCAGTAATGGTGAAAATTGCTGTAGAGCAGCTTACAAAGGGGAGGCAGAACATTGCAAAGTACAAGATACTAGAGAAGACCAAGAATAATTATCAACTATATTTGCTTCTAAATAGCCTTATGTTTTTAAATTTCATTTTCCATCAATTCATGAAATAATCATGAAATACCCTTTGTTAATTAATAATAATAATATAATAAACAAACTAAATCTTATAGTGGCTGAGAAAGTCTAGATCTATATTGAGGCCACTATTAATGCTATCAAATTTATGAATAAATGTTTGTTTGGGAATTAATCTATCAAATATGTTTTTAAAGCAGTTACTTAGGAGCACAGCTACTTTAAAGTGTGTAATATTATGTCCTGGTGAATTAAAATGAACTGCAATAGGCCTATCTTTGTTGTTGTTGCTAATTATGTATGCATAAGCTCTTTTCTATTTTGTTTTCAATTTTCTACTTCACACACCTGATAAAGCTGGCATTGACTGTCAGCGAAAGCTTGTGTAAAATTATTTATGAATAAATGTTTGTTTGGGAATTAATCTATCAATTCTGTTTTTAAAGCAGTTACTTAGGAGCACAGCTACTTTAAAGTGTGTAATATTATGTCCTGGTGAATTAAAATGAACTGCAATAGGCCTATCTTTGTTGTTGTTGCTAATTATGTATGCATAAGCTCTTTTCTATTTTGTTTTCAATTTTCTACTTCACACACCTGATAAAGCTGGCACTGACTGTCAGCGAAAGCTTGTGTTAAATAAATAACATCTAAGTTAGTCTCAGAGTGCTGCCTTTTAATTTTCTTTATATATTTTAAGTAATTGATAATTACATATGTGTAGATAATTCAATAAACAAAACTAATACTGTATGTATGCATGAAATCACTTTTCACATTTATAATGTATGTAATGGTTAATGGTTATTAATTTATAGAGCGCAAAATACAAAAAGTCTCTAAGCGCTATCAGGCAAGTGTAAAGATGGAATGGAAACCAAAACCACAAAATAAAAAGAAGTGAAATTTGAATACCATGGTATCTGTCTCTTATACACATCTAGATGTGTATAAGAGACAGTCGCTGGCTAGGGTTCAATCTAATTGAACTACAGTCAGCACCTGTTGAGTCTCGGCCATCTCGGATTCGGGCGCCTCCTATCCTAGTTAAAGCTATAAAAGCTAGCTGGCATGGAAATAGAAAAAAAATAAATTAAAGGGATGAGAATAAGTGGGTCTTAAGTCGTTCTTTGAAAATGGTGACAGAAGGTGACTCACGAATAAATAAAACTTGGGCCCAGCAACCATAAACGATCGCTCCTCACAAGACTTTAACCGAAAGGATGGACAATAAAGATTGGTTGAGTCAGTTGTTGACCGGAGGGAACGAGTGCAAGTTGCAGAACGAACCTTAATTAATTCGGAAATGTATTGTGGTGATAACTTGTGACTTATACACATCT
>NW_022716829.1:3503259-3511269 GCF_011630105.1 Anneissia japonica
GGTGATGTGATGGAATTTAGGTGTCCCAGTGACAAGACGAGCAGCGATGTTCATCAATAGCTGCAGCTTTCTAATTGATGTTAATGGTATTCCGTAAAGGACTCCATTACAATAATCCAATCTTGATGGAACCAATGCATGTACAAGTTTTGACGTAGCATCTTCATTTAAAAAACGCCTAACTGCCTTGATGTTGCGGAGATGGAAGGAAACTACTCAAATCAGATGACATCATAATCATGGAAAAACATTAAAATCATAGTAGTAGCAATGATTTTATCGTTTTTCCATGAATATGACGTCATCTGATTTGATTTGTTAAGATATTTTGTTATCATATACACGATAAATCGTTATCGAATCGTCCTAGTGTAAAAACTTCTCTTATTTCTTTATATGAACAATCGCTTTTTAGCTTTTTTATCATTATCGTTATCGTTGAAGTATAAACAGGCCTTAAGAAGGATAATTCCAATGATGATGATGATGTTGAATATAGTGATATGTATGATAGTGATGAAGAGGCTGCTAATGGTTGTAGTGATAATAATAGTGATGAGTATTATGGTGATGAAGAGAATAGTGGTGGTTGCGATGATGATGATTTTAATGATAATTGTGATGAGTATGATAGTGATGAAGAGGATAGTAGTAGCAGTGGTGATAATGATGATGATGAAGAAGATAGTGATGATGAATATTAGGATTGTTGCTGTTAATTTAATGTATTTTGGCATAAGCTCTTTTCTATTTTGTTTTCAATTTTCTACTTCACACACCTGATAAAGCTGGCATTGACTGTCAGCGAAAGCTTGTGTTAAATAAATAACATCTAAGTTAGTCTCAGAGTGCTGCCTTTTAATTTTCTTTATATATTTTAAGTCATTGATAATTACATATGTGTAGATAATTCAATAAACAAAACTAATACTGTATGTATGCATGAAATCACTTTTCACATTTATAATGTATATACAGTACACTTATAAATGTATGTTGGCAAAAAGTTTTGAGGCATTATTGGATAAAAGCCAAACTCAGAGGATAAAACCTTTCTTGACACATTGATTTGTGTGGATTACATTTGGTGTTCTACTTTTCAAACAATCCTTGTATTTTAATTATATGTTTTCAGTTTTTGTCAAATTTATAATACTGTAATTAAAGAGATACTGCTTTAAAGCTGTAATAGACAGGAAACAAAATTGAATCCCTTTATATGTTTTTTTTACTTAAGTTACTAGCTTAGCATTTAACTAAAAAAACAAAAAATACATGTTCTCACAAATTATTATGAGCGTTTAAATAATACCATTCATAAACTTTTTCCATATAATCTTTAATTAATTTATTATTTGTGCACATAAACTCTTATTTTTGTCAGCTAAATTGAAAATGATTTCTTGTAAAATGTCTAAGAACTAATTTTCACACCAAGGATAACCCAAGTCTGAAGACTTGTTTCCAGTGGGGTAGTTTGGTGGTGAATTCGGCAGTACACCGGGAGACGATCCCCGCTCTTTTCTGAAGAGTGTATTTTGTTCTTTAATGTGCACATGGGCCATATTGCACACAGGACCAATGGCTTAAACGTCTCATCTGAAAGAAGATGGTGCGCTATCGTAACTTGTAATTCAGCCCTCCAGCTGAAACACAAGGAGAGCAGCGAGGGGAATTAAACCGGGGACTTAGAGATCTCCACGGTTCAGTGCACACACAGTGGCTACCACCAGTTTAGCCGACTGAGCTAAGCTGCTCTTCTTATTGAATAACATAACTATTAAATGAGCAATTAAAATTTTTATTTGACTTTTTCTGGCTTTTCTCAAAAGTGGGTGGCAGTACTGTTAAGTTAGATTATGATCCAGTCCAGTACATATGCAATGTAGAAGAAAAACATTAAAAAAATTAAATTAAAAATAAATTATTTGAATTAATATTTTATCAAATTAGCCTATTTCCTAGCATATGTAGAATGATATATAATAATAAGAAAAGTATATTAGACTTTTCTGTGACTGCAAGTTAACTGTTCATGTTTACGTCTTAAACGAAAGGATTGTCACTTACATATATTGATAAATTTGCCTTGGGCAATATTTGGCCCTTGTAATTCAAATTGTGTATACATGAAATGATTGTCACTTTCGATAGTGAATATTTTGCTTCTGGCAATTTTTTGCCCTTGCACCTAATAGTAATGATACTTAAATTAAAGGTGCGTAATGTCAAATCTTCAAAACCCTTAGAAATTAAATGAAAACATTAAATTTTCCATTTAAAAGGATCAAATAATGTATCAAGTCCTAATGAGAGACAAACCAAAAAAAAAAAAAAAAATAAGTTTTTACAGACTTTTACAAAAGAGCTTAATTTGATTGCTAGTTTAAGAGATGATTCTTATAATCATTAAGAGCAAGAAACTGTATTATTTGCATACTAATAATTGAAATCAAATACTGCTCATTTATGATAATCATTTAAGTTCAATTTAACATTTTAAAATAACGAGAAAAACAGTTTTCACCGATTTACCTGTACCGATTTTTTACATTTCTATTTTTGCTGGCAGGTACATAGAATAGGCAAAGATTACAGAAATAGTATTTTTAAAAATCCATAATTTGGTCAAGCAGTATGACACATACACAATTCACACTAAATGTATGTTTGTAGTTGTTGTTGATTATGCTTACCTCTACTAACTTCATCACAGGTACAGGATTAAAAAAATGCAATCCACCAAACCGGTCTTTCCTTTGAGATGTTTGTGCTATTTCCGAAATTGCTAAAGATGATGTATTACTTGCAAAAATTGTGTTTCTAAAAAAAAAACCAAAAAAAACAAAAAACAATTATATTAGGAGTAAAAAAAAACCTCTTATTCAGGTCTTCTTTAAGATGAGGTTCCTCAAAAAACACCACTGTCATTCACACACAGGGTCATTGACCTATTTAACCAATTAACACACTTAAATAATTTAAATATGGATCAAGGGGTACTGTACCTAATAACCTAACCAAACAATCCTATGTGTGAATGCCTGATTGGTTAGCTTTATCCAGATCAGCCATCACAGATCGGTCGATCAAGATCATGGATGTATTCAGTTAAAAGTTACCACTTTCTAAGCAACCAATCAGGTGAGTCAACGTTGAAATACAATGCAGCGAAAAATCTGGAACGTGAATTTACTATGTAAATAGAAATCCTGGTCTGGACGGATTTTCCTGGATCAGTGTGTAAACACAGGCATACCATACATATGTGTCGAGATTGTTAATGACCAGTAGTGAACCTTAGAATGTAGGCCTTGGGGGGAAGGGGTGTGCCCCCCAGAAAAAGGTTTGTGTCCCACTTATTTACTAATCCTATTAATTACTCCTGTTAATTATGCTGGCTATAAAAGTCAAACATCATAAATAAAATAATATTTAAACAGCACATTACCATAATTATCACACAAAGTAATTAGTTATACTTATGATATCATTTGATATTGAATTTAAAACTTTATAAATAAAATAAATTGTACATAGAAATATAGATTATATATTACTGTGGTGCGGCTTTATCAAGTTTTTCAAAGAGATTTTGTTTGATCTTGATGTTCTCTACGATTGCTTCAACCACAAGGTCAGCTTCCTTGACAGCGGATTCTGCATCAGTTGCCGTGGAAATCTGAGCCATCGTTGTTTTCAAAAAGCTCTCACCACCCTAAAGCAAAATAAAAAATAATATACATTAGTACAACATACATTAAGCAAAGAGTTATTACTTACAGTTTGGCAACCTTGATATCATCCAACTATGTATGATCAATTACTATATCTACGCTGATGACACCCAGCTTTATTTTTTGTTGAGTTTGACAAGAATGCTGTCAACGGTAGGAAGTCATGTGTCAATGATATCCTATTAGATCTATGAACTAACTTGAAAATCCGAAGTGAAAATCATTTTACTAATTGGTTCTTTTAACTATAAATAATAAAGGATATTCACCTGTGTTTGCCCAATACATTTAAAATGTTAACAACATTATTTAATTGAATCAACCACCTCTTCATCTTCAACTCCCTTTCCTTGCCCTCGCTGTTACAGGATCACCAACCCTTGTAGCAAGAAGAGGAAGACTAGTGCTGTCTTTAGGGGAACGTTTTTAAATTTTTTGTTCAAAGATTTCCTCTCCCCTGAAGCATGGTTTCCATGCAATCGCTACACACTATTGCTGACAGTTTTTGGTGATGCTGATTGGTTGGTCGAATCGGGTAACCTTACTGATTGTGTCAGGGACTGCTACGCAATAATACGACTGCACTGAAAACACTGTAGCGACGGTGTAAGGATTGTATGGAAACCAAGCTTAACCAATCACATGATTGTGACTAGATATCTTAAATCGAACTGCTTTCTTGAAGTTCCCTTGTGTAGAACCACAATTCCAACAATTGTTAAGGAACATTAATTATTCAATCCAGTCTAGTGGTGGATTAGTTGTTAGGTCTTAAACATAATCATTTCTTGAATGCAGTTCTTCTGTGGGTGGTTTTATGTGCAATATTTGTTGTGTTCTTAATTTCATTAAATAATTTGATATTGTAATGTTAGAAAAGTTAATTCAAATTTTATATATTTATATTTTATATTTATCGTATGTTGATGTAATCAATGAAATTTTTAGGTGTTTTCATTAAGTTTAGTAATTTTTTAACGTGATTTTTCTTTTTATGCATTTTTAATGTTGTGTCCCTTCTTGTTGCAATTTTGTACATAATATTTTTGTAAATACATTAACTCAGACTTTGGCTGCCATTTGTACATTTTGTATATTATACCAGAAAAAAAAAAAAATAACTTTCACTCTTCCGTCATAGTACCATGTGTATGTTCAAATTCATGGGTGTTTCTATGAAAGGTCGACTTGTAAAGGACGTAATGTCATACTACAGAGCTGTAAAAAGTTAATTCTTTTTTGCTAGACCAAGGTCTAGTTTTGCCAAAATAATTGCTAGCCCTTATATATCAGGTATTGAATATTGGTGTAGTTTTAATGTATTTTTTTTCTAGCCCAGCTCTAAAATACTATAGGCTATGTTCTCAAACAGCTGATCCGGATCCTGCTAACCGTTAGCTGCTGTGCGTCCATACGAGAAAATCCCGATCCAGATACCAAAAATATGACGATCGAATCACTGGCCAATATGAAACTGGAAATTGCAAACACGTACCTGTGATTGGTTGATGATAAAAACACGTTCAACTTGCTAACCGATAGCGCTTGCTAACTGTTAGCGATATCCAGATACTGCTCACGGTTAGCACTAACAGATTGGTCGTTCATTCACAGGTGCTAATGGTCAGCACTAACAGTTAGCTCCCGATCCGGATACTAGGGCTCTCGTGAGAACCAGGCTTAAGTCCTAGGACCCAGGACCACCAACTTTTCACAGCCCTGTACACCCAAATATGGGCATATCACATTTTTTTGTCACATAAAATTTGATAGTGTGGTCCTGTCCAGATCAATTGTATTGACAAAAACATGTGACATGACCAAATATGGTCATGACTACTGTATATATGGGCATACAACAGCTTTTTGATAGTGTGGTCAGAGCTTTAATCCCTGTCCAGATAAACTTTATTTGATAATTTGATCATGACCATATATAGGCACATCATGACTATATATGGGCATACAACTGCTTTTTGATAGGGTGGACAAAGCTTTAGAGTGAAGTTATACAAAAGCATATAATATGCTGTACAAAATGCAGGTACCCACTTAATGAACTTGGGTATTATAACTTTCAGCATGGTACAGTAATACAAATACCAAAAGTATATTAGTGATAAGATTTTTCCAATAAGGGGGAGGGTAGGTGGGAGGGGTAATTAGGAGCTCACTGAACTTACAGAAGGATCATCTGCAAATTTCTTTTTAACAACTCTGGCCAAACTTTTCTGAATTCCAGCAACAGATTTCAACAGGATTTCATCGGATTGATCCACAACTACAACACGGTGACCAGTTTGTGCAGCAACCTGAAAAGAAGTATCACAATTAAAATATAGATATTATAATAAATAAAAAATTAAATAAATATTTGTAGAAGAAACACACTTCTTGAAAACCAAATTTAAAATTAATTCTGGTCCACTTGCTCTGCTCAATCAACCCAAGGTATTTTAAACTAAATGGTGACAAAGTGTTACTGTACTACATAATTATTATATCAATTAATTGTACAGCCAACAGTTGTTTATGTTGGCAGTTCTTTTCAATTTGAAGACAAAAAATTTTTGAATGCATTAAATCTAAACTAAGTATAATAATTTTCCATAGTGTACGATGCATGCTCTACTAATTGCTTTATAAGGAGGAGGCCTGGGCAGCCTCCTGAATGGCCATAGGCCTACACCTAAAGCTGTTCCTTGTGTCTTTAAAATAGGTCTAGAATATTCCTATTAACGTTCAGTTTGTTCTGTTTATGAGGGTCCATTGATTCAATGAATTCCTTAATTGTTCATACTTAATATTCAATTTGAAGTAACTTTCTTTGAGTTCTAATTACGCTTGTTTTAAGAAAGTAATTTTCAATTACAATTAAATTTTCATCGCGGTGCGCGATGTCTTCGTGCTGAAGAATAAAAAAGGGGATTTTTTTTGCACACAAACCTTAAAAAAATGAAGCAGCATCCAGTAATTGAAAAATTATTGGACTGTGGGGATAGGCAAATAACATTGGGAGTTACAGTGATGACGTCACGATTAACTTATAGGCCTAAATGATATTATAATTATAATTACTATTATTATTAATTATGAAGTTGACATTATTTGAATTTTAATAAATAGGCCAAAGCAATAATAAGTAAGACCAGATGAAGATTTATTCCATTGCCAGTACGTATTAATTCAGTCTCTGCTAACTAAGACCCGGGGTAGGTCACAGAGGAGTTTTTATAGTGACGAGATGACAGCCTCCTATCCTAACTAGACTTAGGCCTAGCCTACACTTGGGTCTCCCTGCTGGGGCCTTGGCCAGCAAGCTAACTGAGTTGTTACAGTTAGCTAGGAGGCCTAGGGCCTAGCCTATCAATAGTTGCAGCAGACCTAGTCTACCTGAGCAATTCCAGCACCCATCTGTCCTCCTCCAATAATTGTAACATTTTTAATTGTCGCCATTCTAGCTACTGACGTTGCTAGGCCTCTAGTACAACTTTTTGTTAGGTTTATGAACGACATTTTCAGAACCGACGAACTGACATTCATGTGCAGAGAGCAGCAGCAGAGAGCAGACGGGTTACGATAAAGAGCGCCCTCGCTCATTAGTTTTTGACTGGTTGGAGAAATTTAAAGAGATTTACGACGAGAGCAATGATATATGAGTCGAAAGATACTCATGGAGGAATAGTTTAATAAAATTCCTCTATGAGTATACTGTAGAAAGTAATGACGTCATTTTAATTTAACTGCAAATATCTGAAATCTGGAACCGTAAGCAGGCCAAAACGAGGACTTCTGCTCTCTGGTTTACCATGGAAGAATTGGTTTTGGTTTTATGTTCTCGTTCAAGTTGTCATCCGAAACTCCCCATTAAATCACATTGTTTATCACAAAAAATGATAATAGGCCTCATGGCAATTATAAATGATGATGATGATGATGATGCTGTGCTATTCATATTTAGGGGCGGACCCAGGATTTAAAAGAGGGGGGGGGGTTCAAAATGTTTCCCAAAATAAAAGGGGAGGGGGTGTCCGGGGTCCTTCCCCGGGGAAATTTTGATTCCTAGATGGCCGGAAATAAGCTTTCTCGACTTCTGAGGAGTCTTTTAATGACCTTTAAGTTCTTCAAAATTCAAGGTTTTCCCCCTCTTGAAAAAAGGTCAGGTAATTTTATCTCATTCATAGAGGAAAAAATCAAAGACAGGCAATATATTATTATATTCCAACAACATTGAGTAGTTAGATATGTAGTCTTTCTTCCATGGATCGTCGAT
>NW_022716829.1:3511336-3523342 GCF_011630105.1 Anneissia japonica
ATATTATGTATATATATAATGTGTATATATAATGTATGTATGTATAAAATGTATATATATTCTATATACATGTATAAACAAATAGATAGATAATAACAGTGCTCAAATAAAAACATGTTGTAATAATTATCGTATCAAGCATAGCTCATCAACGTTCCTTTTACATCAGTTGGATGAAACAAATGTCTCCGACGGGAGTCGAACCTGCAACCTCTCGCTGTGAAGGCGAGTATTACATCCTTTAGAACACAGAGACCTATAGGATATCGTGCAGTTCTAATCCCCGCACTTTCTCTCATACAACTAACTGAAACGCTATATCGGTATATAATCAAATTGATGAATAACAATAAGAGTTCGAACTCTGCCATAAAAGGAACTTTTCATTGAAGGGCTGCCTGATACGATTATATAACCTTGTTCATATATTATATATATATAAAGAATATGATATAAAAGAAATAACATTCTTCAAAAAGTGACTACTTTGAAGAATAGATTTTACTAAAAAAAAAAAAAAAAACCACACACACACACAAGTAACTCTCTTCTGCGGAAAAGGGTATGATTGTCTCGCGGTGTACTACGCAATTCACTACCAAAAGGACTCCACTAGAAATAATCAAAATTATTGTGTTACCCTTGGGATTCACATCGAACTCTTATCCTATCCTACCCTAGATAAAAACTGAAAAAAATTCAAATGTTACTGTAAAAACCTATTCAAATTTACTTAAGGCGATTATCTTAATCTACATTCATTAGATTGATTACCCAATTAATTGCGGGGTATAGAGCTGTAGGCCTAGCGGTGAAATTACGCAAGTCGCAGAGTGACTCCGAGAGTGAAACGGGAAGCGGGTATGACCGTCAATACTATGTTTCCGTGTGCTACAGAAACATAGAAGTATGGCTAATCGTTTGTTGTTTACTATATAAAAAAAATGAAAACAAGGACAACTGACGTTCACGTTCGTTGATCAATTGGAAAACGAAACAAACGTGACAAAAAAATGAGAAAATTTGAAAACAGGGGCAAATAGAGGAACCTTAGATTGACTTGTCAAAATTAGCTGATAACACCGTAGGCCACTTCTAGACATCAACATCTCCATCATCATCATTGCAAAACGTACAGTTGGCGTCGACATCATTCCATGTTTTCCATTCCTGTTTCAAAGTCACAAGCTATGATCACATTTTATCATAATTTTGAAATTATTTAATATGTATTTGGGCGATGTTTTAATATTTGGCTTTGCCATTAAGAAATATTTAATTTTTTTTTTTTTGTAGTTGCATTAGCTGGTACGGGAAAGACTTTATAAGAATGTAAATGGAAAATGTATGACGAACACACTTAAAGTTAAACAGATGTTCGATTATTAATTATTCGAATGCATGTGAGAGGACAATGATTGATTGTATAAATTCTGCATTTTCATTTCAGTGAAAGGGGGCTAGAGTATGGGCGGTAACGGGCCTCGGTGGCAACATTCATGGGATAGCAAAAACCGTATGTTACAAGGCGGGTGAAAAAGGTCGGGGTAAAAAAAATGCCGGGGGAAACGGGCCTGTTGGTAAATGGAAACGCGATCTATCTTTGTACAGAAATATAATGTTGCTGTCGTTAGCAATATTTGCAAATTTCTTTTCAATCGTTTTAAATGCTTTCTTAAATAATACATATTTAAACTATACTCTATAGTATGCATATAGGCCTAACCCACTAGTTATTCAGGCTATGGACAATTATTGTTGTATTTTGAGTATATTCTGACAATAAATTATTATCTCACTGAACTGTTTCTATCCGATACGATATTTAACTGCTGGTGATCTGATATTGACAGCCATTAAGTACGCTGACTTATGAGTGCTTTGACAATCAGCCACATGACGGCTCATCACCGAGCTGGTTTACTTGAATGATTAATGCCGTGACATCTACATGTCCGATTGTTGTACCCACTAAGACGAATTTTTCCTGCCAGCGAATTTGAGAGAACGATACGCGTTATACGTTATTCAATGTCCAAGTCCAACCAATATGCTGTGACGATTATTATGTAAGGTTCATCTATTTTTATATACGCAGTTAAGACTCAAGAGTAACTTTGACTTAATGTTTGCAAACATGCAGGAAAATGATGTTGTTAGATTGTAGACAAAGTTCTTTAAGATACACTTGGGCCAAATGGATTTTGAATTCTGAAGAGCCCATTGGAATTAAACATTTGATACGATTGAGAAATTCTGGTTGATGTATCTTTGATAGTCAGTGTTGAAATAGGTCTGCATTAATGAGTTTAGCGTTTGATACTTGCATATTTAAAAGGAGGTCAAAATTGTTCAATGATGTAGAAATACTTCAAGTAGAAGAGATGAAGATGTTAACGTGGAGCAGCTAATGGGTAATCCAAACTCGAAAAATACGATGGTGCAACGGTGACTCCAGCTTCTACATCGCCTCAAGTAGTGCATGGCCTGAAATTGGCTAATAAACGAGATACAATTAGTGATGTCAAGATTTCATTGCAATGGACACATAAATGAGAAAGAAAGAAGTATTACCAATGATATGTAGCAATTGGTCAATATTGATAGAGAAGATAGAATCTAATGATTACGATGTTGTAATGATAGTCCTAATCTGTAATATATATCTTATTAAAAATTAAGAATTACTTCCCTGTAAACCTTTAATTCCTTGTAAATAATTTAGTAGACCTTTTCATCTGGCTTAACATGTATTAAAAATAAACACTATCTGCAAAAACCTTAAATTAATCAATGGTTCATTTAAACGGATCAAGTAAGTTAAAAACTTCAAAGGAAGCACAGATCAAAACAATAAGTAAGCCTTCTACTATTTGTAAGTGCCCCTTAAAATGACCTCGACCTAGATTTGTTTATGTATTCAGTTTGAGTCTTTCAATAGATTCTATATAAATCTTGATTTATTTGTTTATTTTATTTATTTTTATATTTATTTTTTTCAGTTTCAGAATTTAGGGTTTCTGTTTCTATGTGTCTGTTATAAACTGAAATAAATAAAAAAAAATGATTTTATATAAAATGAGGACAGATATTTTTTTGTTGTGATTAATTGAAGGCTAATAATAAACTCAAATAAACAAAGTAAGAAATTCAACTGAATTATAGTTCGTTACCAGGACTTAATATTTACAGGGATGATTGATACAATCTGATCTTCAATAAGGTGAATAGTTGCTGTACATACAGTGTAATCGTTGATGAATACGAATTAGAATATGCAGAACATTCAATATAGACCTATCATTTGATTTGCTTTAAATGTGTTACTTTTCTTTCTTAATCAATATTGTTAAATATGCGATAGATGCTGTACCGTACATATCAGCAATGACTTTAGCTTCGTCCAATCTATCATTGTCTAATCGAAAAATATGTCCCACATCATAAAATATTAAACCACATGCAATTTGAAATTGTAATTTGAAAAATCAATAGTCCTTAATAAAACTTTCAAAAAAAAAAAAAAAAAATTAGAAACAAAAATAAGTCCAGACCGAAATGTAGAGATATTTTTCTTATGTCTTCAAGGTTTGAATCAACATTCAGTGTTACATAAGAAGGGCAAAGAAAATTAGATTCTGGCAAATCAAACCAGTGGTCTTCTTTGGTGTAACATTTCGACACTACCAACTGATACTCATGTTTGACGTTCTGTTGTCCCTTGTTATGTAATTCAGTTATTAAGCCTTACCTGTAAAGTGAAGTTTGATGAAAGTTCTACCCAGCTCTATAAGATCAGCAAAAGCACTTCGGAGGTAGGGTTACGGCTCTCTTATGGTAACACGTCTGAAGTTACTTCGCTTATGATATGGTAAAATTAGTTATTTAACGAATGGATGTTGCCTTGTTATAAATTTTTGCTGCTGATTTTATTATGTAGACTGAGAATACATTTTGGCAATCCTTAAATGCACGTAACCCAAAACGCAACCTTAATTGCACACCGTATCTTATAATATGGTTCATAACAATCTTCCATTTTCAGCAGGTTGTGGTGCAATCAATAGTTTATTTTATGACGCGTTCTCTCACAGATGACGCGTTGGATCACGAGCAAGCGTTGAGAGCTATAACTAAACTTCCACTCTTTAGATTTAGATTGCACAATCAGTTTTCTGCCTTTGTGGGTCATTTCAATTAACTCAATCAAGTGAAAACAAATTCATGGGCCTAATGATAGTTCACAAAGCAGCCGGTTCTTAAAATTATTTACCAGATAATCCCGACTACTCCAATTTATCAGTGAATTATCACAGATTGTAGACGAAGTCATTACATCTCACGATTAATGGATATCTCTTTTCTATCAAAAACGTAACGTGAATAAATTGACAACAATTTGAATTATCAGAAGAGCTAGACAACAAATAAGGGAGATCAACATTATCTTTGAAATGGAGTTGTATTTTGGTGGTTATGACTCAAGAAAATATCTCATAACCAACAAAGTTTCCAAACACAAAGTCAAAACACGTTATTTTGTACAATACATGCAAAAACTATAACATTTTCGAATTCCTCCCTTCTGGTGCCCAGATATTTCAACAAAAACGAATTGAAATATCTGCTTACGCGAAGGGAGTGAGGAAGTCTAAAATAAATGGTCTCTTTGAAAAGAAATATTTAATCTGTAGGGACCTCTTAAGGTCTTGTATAAGATCATAAACATTTGGTTTTGTACTACAAATTTGGAAATAGGCCTATAGTATTTGGTAAAAATTGAAAACAAAGTTTTCTAACAAGAGCAACTAACAAAGTTAGCGTTAATGAAAAATCGCATTTTAATTTTTACTATCTGTTTAATTTTATTCCGTTTAAATATTAATCTAAATAGTATCACAGTATATGTCTGCGGAGTAAAGTCTGAAGAAAGACGCCGATTTATCGTCTCTCTTTTAATTGATAATCCTATTGTACGTGCGCGCATACAAAATGTAATCCCGAGGCAATCTCCAATCTGAGCGGTTCACAGCGAAACGGTTACACGCGCCGAGGTGCTAAAACAATAATTGTTTTTTCTTACCAAAGTCGGTGATCCATGAAAGTTGAAATCGATAACTCTTATCGAATTCCATTATCATGTCGACTGTAATTATTATATGACAACATCTACGACCAAATTGTAAGTATACCGGTACATACAGTGAACTTCAGTACTTATTTTTGACGTCGATTATCACCATGTTCTCAAGAGAATAGAATAATGGAATTGATAGTGAATTAAGAAAACTCACTTAGAAATTTATGTAGGCCCTACTCTAAAGTCTTGATAGGCCTATGTAATTAAAATTTAATTATACAATTATTAATTTATTGTGTAACTTGATTAATTGAAAGGTAGGCTGCTAGGACACACCATGAGAAACGATGCTCCTTTCACAAATTTTATAATGAATAATGGCAACCAATGCCAATAGGTCTAACACATCACACTTGCGCGAATGTTCGTTTTTCAGTTTCTGTCATTTCAAACGAATATACATGTTGCCCTCCATAAATCCTTGTTGATTGATTGATTCATTCATTCATAGAATTCATTAGAGAGCAATTTAAATGTACGATACATAATATGAACAGTATAACATCAACAACGACCACTGAACACACCCTGAGGGAAAAAAGAATCTCGATAACTTCCGGCGGGAAAATTTTGACTAATGCCACAGAGACAGTTACATCATTGTTTGGTAACATTATTGTGACATTAGATCTGCATAGTGTAATATATTTATACTTTTAAATGACAAAATGTCTCTTACTGTGCCTAGGCCTTACATAATTTAATTCCTGAAACCACTAACTAGTAATAGTACAAATTTGTAAAACCATGGATAAGGAACACATTTTAACACATTTATTTAGGAATTATGTTGTTTATGAAGTAACAGTATTTAGAAGATTGTGAAATATCGTGTGGGTACAGAATAATATGGCAGTGGAGGTAGTCTGGCGCAGTGTAAACGGTTTGGTTTCCCAACTCATAGCTTAACGCTACAGTACTTGAAACTGTGAGGTTGAACTCCAGCCCATATGGCTCGGCAAGGATTAACAGAATATGGCTTAGCATTGGAAAGGACATGATGTCGTAGTAGGCCTAATAGTGATGATGATAATATTAATAATAAAAATAATACTAGTTATTATTATATTTATAGCTCATTTTGCAAAGTTTATAATATGCTGATCAATGCGCTTAGCACTAAATCATAACATTCGTCAGCACAGATTCAAACCTGATTGATGGAGCTCTGAGAGGTTTCTGATCTTGTTTGAGCGATTATGTATTATACATTGTAAATCACTATAATGAGTTACGATGTGTATTAACTCATGTTACATGCACATCTGACTTTACCTTTGACATCGACAAATTAATATTTTCAGGGTAGGCTTTAGCATTTGAAAGGCTATTGAGTGGTACCTCAATCACTAGTCATACTCATAATTGACCGTTATTTTTGTCATTTTATTATCAGGGCTGCAACTGGCCTTCGGGTTCAGCTGGAAGGGTCACTCTCTTTAAATAAAGTTGAAATAAATAATAATAAATAAATATTTGAACTTTGTTGTAGTGCACGATCCACATATTACCTACTTTTTATCCCACCACGTTCAGATCAATAGCATTTTCCCATTGTAGCAGTTCTAAATGTTCCAACGCCTACGAAATGTCAAATCTCTAAAAATAATTCCATGATGTATTTCTATATGAAACCTGTACTGGAGAGCGAAAAAATAGGTTTGAGCTTTGCCTCAGAACGCCATACAACCTTTAAAATATATTTTTGCAATTGAGACGTGCATTCACTTAGTTTTTTTACAATTACATTGCTAAAAACACGTTTCGTGATTTTGTATTATATTGAACGTGTGCTTTAGAAATTTATCACAATGGACGATTTACAGTACTGTGATTACAGTCCCTTGATCATACGTATATTCTTTTTATATAATTATAATACATCGAAATGATATTGCACAACCTACAATTCATCATGACTTATTGACGTCTTTACCACCCCAGGCAACAGAATCAGCGTTGTATGCAACTCGCTTATACTGTAGCCTCTCGTAAATACACATAGAATAATAGAAATCATATTATTTGTAAAAGTGAGTCGAAAGCTGCATTTACAAACACATATATAACGTCAGGTAGGGCAAACTTACACCTATACATGTTTCTCCTGATGCAAATCCAGTTATTGTCTATTCCATCACGACAATAACAATTACTATCAACACTGCAGTACCCGCTGCTTACTTGGACTCGAATTCAACCATGGCGCAAGCTCGGTGGTCTAGAGGTATGATGCCAGGCTAGTGATCTGGAGATCGTGGGTTCGAGCCTACCCCAGGACAACTTGCAATTTTTTTTAAAACGTACTGAGTATTCAGTACATTCCCACGTCAGGTGGGCAAAATTACACCTATACATGTTTCTCCTGAAGCATTCCATCACGACAGTAACAATTACTGTTCATACATATAACTTTATGAAATAAACAATGGAGAAGTATTTGTTTCATTGTTACCAAAAGTAAACTAATAAGCATACTACATTTTATGGCGTTGCCCTTCATCAGGTACCACAATACAATACAAATCTCTATTATAATGTTTTCAATATTTTTAGTTTTTATAATGATTTTTTTTTCATCGCTTTTATAGTGATTTTATAATGTACGGTACTTACCCTATGCTCCCTGTTATTGGCGTTTACGCTGTTGGGGTTAAATGAAATAAAATTAAATTAAAATTATTACTAATGATACCATCATCATCATCCCCATCATCATCATAATCATAATCATTAGCATTATTATATTTTATATACTATATTTTTATTATTATTGTTTTAGTTAGTCTTCTTGTTAATTAATGATATTTTTTGTACAAATATTTTCTCATAATTTTATATTCGATGGCGCAATAATAAAAATGAATAAAAAACCGATCTTGGTCTTTGCTATTAAACTTGTCGTTTATATGACATCCGTATGTTTGAATATGTCTTCATTAAATAGGCTATTACACATTACCGTATCCGTACAGACAATAATGTCTTCTTAAGCAATTATAGCCTTTAGTCTCAAAATGAGACCACAGAGAGGTAGGTAAAAAGGATTATTTTTTTTGTTCTATCTAAAAGCAATGTTACTGTCACCTTCATGGTGCGTTAGTTCGAAACTTCGGATTCACATACAGATATAATTTATTGTCATAAGGAAAGCCATATGAAATACATTTACAAACTTGTAATTAAAGAAAAGTACATGAAAACCAATTAAACGTATAATACTATACTACAAAAATAATAACACTGATAGGATATAATTATTATAAGAAATATACAGTAATATATATTTTAAAAAGTATTGGAACAACATTTAACACCTGAGTGGTGAACGATAAATACAGCCAGAACTGCGAAATATGATAAGAATTGTGTGACATGAAATGTAAGACAAGTAAAGCATCTGAGATGTTAATGTCATGTTATCATCTTTTAAAATAGTGATTAAACAGTTTGACTGCATAGGTAAGAATGAGTAGTTTAACCTATTTGTGTTCGCCGTACCTTGGCACACAATATACCAGACTTATTAAATACAATGCGACAATTTATTGGATGTGATACATCATCAGCAACTTTGCTAAGCTTATTTAAATCAGCTTGACATCTACCTATAATTTTAGGCTTCTTTGCCGTTTTGTTTAGTGATTGTCTGTATGTCATAGTGTTCTACTATATATTGTAAACTTTAAAGTTAAAAATGTTCCACAAAGAATTGTTTTTTAAGGAAAAGATTACCTTGTTGTTTCAGATAGTGACAATTTACATGTAGCATTATTTTGTTTATTTCACTTCAATCTTGCATCAACTTAATCGTGTTTGTAGGACTACTTCTTGTGCAGGCACATGCTAAGCCTAACGATAACTCGTAACACTAGATCTACGTGTTTTTCTAGCTTCGATGCGTTAGGAAAACATCTCTCATTTGTATTAATTTGTATCTACTTATAAAAACTACAAATAATTGGCCTGTAAGATAATATACCAGCTTGACAATATTTACATAATTAATTTAAAGAAAGTAATGACGACCTGGTAAGATGAAGGCTTACTTTGCGCATAAAAGTTGATCAATTATCTTCACTTGACTTGGCGCTGATTTCATGTTTTTTCGCATTTGGTATTTCACCAGACTTTAAACATGATGATAAGTACACTTTAATATTTGTCAGTAAGCGACACTCTATCAATACTTGACAACTTAAAATTACTTCGAGCACTTTTTAATACTAAAATAATGGTTTGAATCGAGAAGTCCTGAGTTCTGAGTCCCATGGACGGTCGATTATACCGCACGTAGAACATACGTTTGCCTGGATCACAAGGAAATACAATATGGGATCCAAAGACATAAAATAATTACGCTGTCGCTATATCGTTCAATTTCAATCGTAGCTGTCTCCGATATGCCTTCGATATAATCAGGAAGACTTCCAAATTTGTCCCCGTCAGATCTGAAATGTTTAAATTAGTTAAATCTGCCCCAAGCTTTTTCATAAAATTGTATCCGAGTGTTCCCAATAGCTGTGGGGGACGGAATGTAAAATGGAAACCATGTTTGTGATCAAACTACATCAAAACCACTTAACGAATAAAATTCTGTACGCTGAATGCCAATCACGGCAATAGCTCCGCTGTGTTTTTATATTTGAATACTTTACTATGACTTAGAAGAGCAAATAGGATCTTTAATTGACATTGATTGCAGTAGTTGTTGAATTTGAAAGCACAGCGTAAAATGGGTTTATTCACAACCTTTTCACCATCTCAGAAAGTCAGAACCGTTACCTATCATATTCGCTGCATTTCAGCATAAACGCTGATGGCTGTGGTCACGTAAAACTCTCTTCACGCTACTGTTTACGCTGCAAATATATGTCCACTTCTCAAACGGTGTGATAATAACTAATACAATCGCACGCTTATTGACTATTTGTGACAGGAAGTCTTCTCTTTGCGACACTATTCGTGGGTCAATTCCTATCTCGAGGTGATATGCTAATAATACCTATACACATCCCCGTTAAAGTAATATTGATAAAAAAAATAGTATTCGTTCCACAATCTCACATTCTGAGTTATAGCAGATATAATTAATATCAAACTATTTCTACTCCTCCATGCAAACACTAAATATAACTTGAAAAGTGTAATGTTCACCATTAACTTATGATAAATGGTGGCCGAGGGAAGGGCAACAGTCCCGGTAATTGGAAGTATTGATAATCATATTCAAGGGATAGCCCTACACATAATTAATCACCTGCCCCTTCATGGGTTTACCAAGTACTGGCAAAGATGATTGCTGAATGATTATCACAGACCTTAGAACAATATATACTATAATAATAACGATTATACTACTGCTACTACTACTACTACTACTACTGCTGCTACTGCTGCTGCTGCTGCTGCGGTACTGCTGTTATTGACTGCGACTTCTGCTGCTGCTGATGCTACTGCTGCTGCTTCTGTTACAACTACTTTATACACTACTATAAGATACATTGAT
This sequence comes from Anneissia japonica, assembly GCF_011630105.1. Taxonomy (NCBI): domain Eukaryota; kingdom Metazoa; phylum Echinodermata; class Crinoidea; order Comatulida; family Comatulidae; genus Anneissia; species Anneissia japonica. The sequence continues at coordinate 3,521,986 of NW_022716829.1, forward strand.
AACAATACAAGCTCCGATGAGATTCTAGTAGCCCTAACGGCAGCCCATAAAAATATCTATTAATCAATCAGCCGAATGATTCTAGTGGCCTAGCGGCCGCACATACAGTACAGAAAAGATCTATTAATCAATCAATCAGCAGGGTACACCCCCTCATCGGAGCTAATAAAAATGCTGCTGCACGGGTGCTGGTACTGCTGCTAAAAAGAAGTGCACTTAATCAAAACGGATTGATCCACCCCAAAAAAAATATGATGATTGAAAGTCCGCAATTCAATTTTGATGTTAAGAAAACAAACAAAAACAAATATATAGAAAAACAAAGGAATGGTAAAGTAACGTTCCTAACAAAAGTTGTCACATTATCATATATTGGCAATACTGGTTGAGAGATATTTCGACTTTCATTAGCTATTAACTTTTCTTTTTTTATTTACCTTGAAAATCACACGTCATCCACTATCTTTGATTGTCCATTGCTTACTTGAGTACATCGTAGATGCAATGTGTATTACGACTGACAGGGGTCGTGAAGGGGTAAATTATGTAATCTATATGCATCGTAAGAAAACATTAATCTCCGTCATCAAGTTCAGTCACATTAAAATAAAAATAAATCTGCCACATACGAAAGTGTAATGGTGTACCGTAATTAATTAACCAACACGGAGCGCATGCTTAGTTTCATTTGAACCATTCCCCTCGGACAAGTTAAGCCTCCCTACCGACAGAGTTCATCGAACAGTCGGGGGAAAAATAAGCCTACACCAAACCAAAACATGTCTTACAAAGTCGTAGAGTACCATTTCCGGCCATCCAGAGGTCCCAATTAAAAATAAAATCTCAAATTCGCCTCGTCGGTCAGCTTAGCCCCTCCCCCTACCTAAAAATGTATATAGCCGCCACTGCCTCCGTCAGTTAGAACGTTAAGCCATGGTGTTACGTTTACAATGGTGATCTGCTTTATCTAATTTGATTTTGATTTGTCTTACATCATATTATAAACATGAATATAGTCAAGAAAAAACACCAAAAAGAGCCTGAAAGTACAAGGTATGTTCTCTAATCTTAACACAAGATCAATTTTCCTGGAGGTTTCCCCTATAGGCGGATTCAAAGAGGAGGGACAAGCCGGCCCGCCCTACGCCTTAAATCTTTAAAAAAAATGCGAAAAAGAAAAGCCTCAACCATGTTAATCACTTCATACAGTATCTGTAACATTTTTTAACCGATAATTGTGGATATCCATCGCTAGTCAGCGACAAAAATAGGCTCAGTATTAATATGCTTAAAATGCTCTGTTTACGAAGATAATCCATGGCGGATCCAGAAATTTGAAATAGAGAGGGGGGGGGGG
>NW_022716829.1:3523354-3523516 GCF_011630105.1 Anneissia japonica
GATAATAAAAGTTATTATTATGGCACCTCTACACGGCAGGAAATGGCACTCTCAGACCTAGAATATTATAATTTTCTATTTTTCTCCATTTTTTCAAAATAATTTTAAATCATTTAGCTGGGGAAGTGACGACTACTCCCCCCCCCCGCCCCCCCTTAATTT
>NW_022716829.1:3523754-3530613 GCF_011630105.1 Anneissia japonica
TATATATATATATATATATATATGTACGTATATATATGTATATATGTATATAATATAAATCAATGTATTATTATGTCCTTTATTCGAACACTGTATTTACCTTTCTTTGATGATTTACATATATGTATATATGTATGTATATATATATATATATAGGTCTGCATATATACTGTATAGGTCTGCATAAATTCAATTATTTATTTTAGATATAATGTCCATAACACAAACAGCCAGCAAGTCTATACTAATATAAAGAACTAAAAAAGCTATTATACTGTACTATATAAGCTGTATGCTTACTCAATTAAAATTAGAATACATTGAAAAAAGTGCGCGATAAAAAACAATAGTTCTAATCAAATACGCAGAAATAGCACGGAACACAACACAAGATTACAATAGAATAAATTTGCAATTAATTAATTCTTTGCCCGAAGGCTTTTATTCAATAAATATGCCTCCGGTCCTTTAACATAATACAAATACAAATAATATGCATAATATACGTCCTTTAATAAATTATTATAATAATACTCACACATTTAGACGACAATAAAGCTGAAATATTGAAGTATTTTTGTTAACATAATGTGGTATAAATGGTTTTTCTAATATCAATGAAACAGGGACAAACTAAAACAAAAATAATATTCATCTTCTATTTTTATCTAAGTTACACAATTTGCATAACCTGACCTTTCTTTCTGTTTTCACCCATCTACCCCTTTCTACCCTTAGTTCCATAATACCAAATCTAAGTTTTGTAAAGATTCGTTTATATTTAAATTCAATATTTTGTATCAAGTATTCATCTACTCCAAACGTATGCTTGAACATTTTGTAATATCAGTCTTAATTTAGAATATAAATTTATCTTTTCACAAAATTTCTGTCGTTCTATATCTATTAACCTTAAACATGTTTAGGCCTATATCATTTATATTTTGAGATAGGCCTAACCATGTTTCAACAAAATCAAGAGAACATAACAATTGTTTAAGGATAAACCCAAAAAGGCTCATCTCTTTGTGTTTTCCGCATCTGTAAATTATAACAATTTTTGATAATTCTATCTTCACTCATATTAATCAAACGTGCCCAATATCGAATAACATTAATAATACTGTATTTATTTGTAAATGGGGCGTGTCTTATAAGCTCAGTATCAATACCAATTCCAGGAACTACTACAATATTAGATTATTTTTTTTTAGAAGGTCGGTTGCTATGTAGGGGCCCTCTTAAAATAAATTAAATACTGTAATATAATGCTTTTATCAAATCTCTTTATGAGGCTTAGGGAGTGTGTGTGTGTTTTTTGTTTGTTTTTTTTTTAAGTCGTGGGAAAAAGTCCTGCTACTACAGGAATTGAACCCAGACCCCGTGATTAGAAGGCAAGCATCTTAACCACAAAGCTATATAATTCCACTTGTAATTAATGTACAGTATTATGAACTCGCTATAGGATAGGATAGGAATATTTTGGCGTGAATCACACCAAGGATTAACCCACGAAGTCTGAAGCTTCTTTTCCAGTAGGGTCATTCTGGTGGTGAAATGGACAGAAAACCGGAAGAAAATCGGCGCACTATACTGAAGAGTGTACTGCCTTCTTTAACGTGCACATGGGCCATAGTCCTATTGCACACGAGCCAAAGGCTTAAACGTCTCGTTCGAAAGACAATGTGCTATCGTAACTTGTATGTCAGTCCTCCAACTGTAACTGAAACACAAGGAGAGCACCAATGGGAATAGAACCGGAGACCTGAGATCTCAATCGTTCGGCACATACACAATGGCTCCCACCAGACTAAGCAAATCTGCTCCCCCCCCCCTCTCTCTCTCTCTCTCTCTCTCTCGCTTCATAAAAATGGTTAAATGGGTAGGTCTTGTAGAATAATTCTAACTTTTCCAATAGATGCAAGGGGTTCTTAATACATAAAGCCAGTTGTGCACACTTAGACATCCATTTAAAATAAAATAAAATAAAATGAATCAGAGAAAACTTCAAATATCATACGGTAATATATCTCTTTTTGATACCAAGTGCGAAAAACAGATTATCGTTGATAAAAAGAAGAAAAATCTTCTGTTTTTTTTATTTGTCAGCGTTTTCAGATCAACTAGTTATACTAGTAACATCGAATCTGATTAAAACAGACCAAAGTAGAGGAATATTAAAATTACCATAATTAGTAATATGCTATTCCCGCCAAATGGATGGCAAGTTGATATATATACAAAAAATATAAGGTAGGCCTAGTTCATCGTTCTCGCCTGCTTTGCGAGTGAAAGTAGGCCTAGATTACAAACGAGGCCAATGTTAAGGATATTTTTTATTCCCACTGATAATCTACTGAGATAAGCTACTGTACAGTACACTGTATGCGTGCAGGATTTAAACAAAGCTGCACTGTTTTCCCGCTTTTGGTGACACGTTTAAAAGCCAAACGTGTTTAGGCATAGCTTAATGCGCTTAGGATCTTGACATGTTTAGCGTTTAATGTAGTATTTAACATCGCGTACCTTAACACATTTTCTGCTGAACACGTCAAGAACCTAATCACATTAGGCCAGGTCTAAACGCGTTTATCTTTAAACAGAATTTGCTTGGCGCTTTGCGTTTAAATCCCTCACGTTGTTTTTTACATTGTTCTAACATGGACCTATTAATAGGTCCATGGTTCTAACATTCAAGAAACAACAGGTTCCGTTTATCCTAAGTTTATTTTTGCCTTATACTTATCATTTTGACTATAAAAATAAAGTATGAAATTACTTGGTAATAACCTATAATTGTGCTTCAAAAATGTTAATACCACGTTATTACACAAATGTTTTATGGAAATATACAATAAACTTGGGCCTATACGTCAGGTAATTAATATAGGGCCTAAGTAATAAGCAAATCAGATTTATTTTAAATGTTTTAAATTTGAAAAACAAATCAACAATCAATTGTAGCAAGAGAAATTATTGAGTTGACTTATACTGTCAGTTTTATCAACCAATCAAACGCTAGTATTTCCTAAAATATTGAATTCCTAAAAAGTAGTCAATTAAAAATCATTTACCAGACGTTATATACAGGCCTATGTAATATATTTTTGACACAGTTTTATAGATTATAAACGTGCTATGGAATTGCGTCGATCATACATCTTTTGAAAATGGGAGGACGGTTCACGAACGGTTCACCAACCGTGACTTACTTTTTCGAATCCATCATAGCCACACGCGCCTGAATAATCAAATATCTGACCACTTGCTATGCACCACTGTAGGATGACCTATGTGTGTGGACGTATTGTTTTCATTTTTATCTCAAGTTACTTTCATATTCCTATAACACATGGTATTTGAATACCGTAAAACCTCGAATTGAAGCCCTGGACTTATTTTTATTTATTTATTTATTTATTTTTTCGAACTTTGGATGGGCTTCTTATCGGAATGGCCTTCTCTTCGAGGCTACTTTTGCAAAGTTAAGAGGGGGAGGGGGTGCTTCTTTTCAAAATGAATGCTGTAAATTTTGGGAATTAGTACTATAAAACAATAAAAAGGGCCACTGTAACATCAATCTGTATCATGGAGTGTATTAACCGGCATCAAATCACCTAAACTCCTGTATAAACCATGCGTTTTTTCAATTTACTTTGTTTCTTTGGTATTAATGATGTACTGTACTATCTCGAAAAGAAAGCTATGATGGGCCTCCTTTAGAGGCTAATTTTGTAAACTAAAATAAAGAGGAGGCTTCAATTCGAGATGGGATTCTTCTCAAGATTAAGCCCATTATGTTTCAATTTGAGGTTTCACGGTATACGTTCTTGATAATAAATTGAGCGTAGGCCTACTAGCATAAATTATACAGGTTATGGAAAGACTGTAATTTGACGTGGTGTGGTGGAGTGCTTCTTTGCGTATTCTGACATGACATGATGGATGTTATATGATAGGCCTAAGATATGATACGATATCATATGTTAACATATGATATCATTAAATGGCTCAGCGCGTTTTAAAGCTGTGGTACGCTCTTCGGAAAAGTAAGGAAATATCTTTCGGTGTTCTGTCCAATCACCATCAGTAGGACCTAACTGGAAATATATTCTTCGGACTTTCTTGGGTTATCCATATAATCCGTGGGTTATCCATATCCGTGGTTATCCGTGGGTTGTCTATACAATAGTGTTCACCCCGAAAAGACCCAACAATCATTTCATACTCTATTATATGGTATGTTATGATAAGATTTATGTGATACGATACTATATTATATGATTTACGATGTGATAATTGTATGTTATAATGATATGATATAATGATATGATATTTTGTTAAAATTAATACTCGCTATACTGATAACCTTAAGTTCAAGCACTCATTTGCTAGAACTAATTGTTTTAAATATACAGTTTTTAATCTATTTCCTAGACTTTGGCATTCTCTACCCTCTATGATTAGTAATACGTTTCTCAACAACCTTAAACTATTTCTATCCCACTTAAAGAGACACAGGAAAACGAATGACAAAAAAAAAGAAAGAAAGTAAATAAATAAGAATGTCTGTTCACGTGCTTTTTGAAGTTAATTTATTAATTTTAGAGTAATTTTTCCTATTTTATGTTTACTTTTTGTTCCTGTTTTTCTTTCGGTTTGGAGAGAAACTTGACAGTATTTTAGTATACTCTTGGTTATCCTGTCTTCCCAAATTTGAAACTGTTTGTGTGTTAAAATTAAACAAAATTAATGAAATGAAAATATGATGTGATCTGACATGGTACGATATGGTATGATAGAATAGGCCTATATGGTATTATATGTTATGGTATTCGTTATGATTATGATATGACATAATAGGGTATGATATGATATGATGTCAAGTAATCAGGTGTGGTGAAGCCTGAAGTTTAACAACATAGGCAATATGGAATAATCGATGCTTGTGATCTACCACGCGTATATTGTCACGTGAGGATGTGTTCCTGGATTAACTCTATATATGTCGTTGAGATAATGGTAAAGAGTATATTTAATGTTTTTTCTGTCACTGTTTGCATCATTGCAGTTTTCCACGATGCAATACGGTGGATAATCAATCACAACTTGTTGTCACCAATTCGACGTGGCTAGCTGCTCGCATTCCCCTAGGCTGATTTATTTCAGAAACAACATCGTACTTATTCAGTAAATTAATTGAAACATTAAATATGTTGTTTGAAATGGATACCTGTACACCTTTGAAAATAAATCAACATTTGTAATGTTGATAAGAATTCCCATGGATCTTGTATTGTTATTGAATTGTAATACTTCAATTCGTTGTCTATTCCAAACTCATATGAGTCTTAATTAATTTAATACCTTATTGAAATGTTTTCCCCTATATTTGCTCTTTTTTATGTAATACTTGGAGTTTTTTAAGTCAATATTTAGATACTCAGATACTTATATTCGTCCATAAACATATAGGCCTACTGTATACATAACATTTGTTTCCGCCGGCAAACAAACCACAAAAGCTTCAAACTAATTATTATTATTATTATTATTATTATTATTATTATTATTATTATTATTATTATTATTATTATTATTATTATTAATATTATTATTATTATTATTATTATTATTATTATTATTATTATTATTATTATTATTATTACATTGCTTATATCGCCGCCCCCATCACCGTTTTATCCTGGAGCTAAAATTGTGAATGGCATCGAGCAAGAAAGGGTCCTATTTTTTTTCTAACACAAAGGGGAGCTTACTTTTATAAGGAATAAGGAATGGAAATTTAATATTTCAGCAATCGCTTCATTCTATATTTTGTCTTTATCTAGTGGAGAAAAGTGTAGTAGACTTTGTATTTATGAGGCGGAAAGCTGACACTATGGTACCTTCGACACTAATTTAAGGACAACAATGATGCAGATAAAGACACGTAAAAGGTTTAATGGTGCAACACAGGATTGAGCAGCATGCAACCGAAAAGACATTATCATATAGACATAAATCTTCATTATTAATGTTAAGTGGTTACTGATCATGTAATGTAAACTGTATTATTTTGATAGTGGTGTTTTGCAAATAAGATAAATGCACAACCTTTGTGAACGCCGCCAAAGTCCAAACTGGTAACTATGAACCGTATTACAAATTCCGTAATGCAAATGAAAATACTAAATTTAAATATATTTTGGGATGTTCAACTCTAATCTATCAACAGTGAATGTGAATATATTTTTGAGGACACAAGCATGCATCTGCACAGCGGACACTCGAAACCCCGCCCTTCCGATTGAAAGCCCAAACATCAACCGCTCGCCAAACTGCCGCTATAAATGCTGCAAAAGGTACATAAAAAGGGCATGGAAACTGCGAAATGAAATTATGAATTTCATGCCCTAACTGTAACTATATTTATCTTAATTTTTTTAAGTTATTCATTTAATTGATTTTCTTTATTTTTTACATTGCTATACGATATGAGAGTGTAAAGAAGGAAATTAGAGTTGGAATGGGTAAAGTAGAGGTAAACAAAATTGTTTTTGTATGAATTTTGTAGCTAGTACAATAATTTTGTATAGGCCTAAGTGTTCTTTTTCCTTAGGGTTAAGTTCCCTTTTTGTTTAATAGGCCTACTTCTGTAGCGTTCTTGATGTTTTGTTTTTGCTTTTGTTAACATTATAGGACGCACCTTTGTTCTTCCAAAGTATGCCACTGTTTTAAAAGTGCATGTCCAAATAAATAAATAAATAAACAGTAAATACATAAGAACAGCATAGCTCAGTATAGCTCAGTTAGTTGGCTATTACTGGTGGAATTACAGTGCCTGGCATATTATGATTCA
>NW_022716829.1:3530690-3535682 GCF_011630105.1 Anneissia japonica
AGATGTGTATAAGAGAGCAGGGCTATGATTGCGCACTTGTCCCATAGAAACACGTGTTGTCCAGGACAAACGCACGTGTCTACGTACGTTAACCCTCCTGTTGTTTTGTGGTATTAACAATATCCAAGAAATAGGGCTTACCGGGTCCATTACATATCTGCACCAGTATTTCAGCAACAGGAGGGCGCTTCTTTTTCTTATCGAGTCAGTATACGTAGCTAGTGTGTATGATCTTGTTTATCGTAGTGTAGTAGAAGGATTCGCAGGTAGGATGGATACCTTGCTTGATGTTTTTGGGACGGTTGGTAAGCTTATTAGCTTATATGACCATCCAAAACTTCTTGCATGATTCATCAACAACAGACGTTTGGGGTTTCAGTTAATGTAAGTTCTTTAGCCCATGGCCGGACAGGGGACTGGAAATGGACCAGTACACAAGAGTACCCCCTACTCTTCTCGAAGGATGTACTGGGTTCTTCAAAGTGCACACGAGCCAATTGTGTACACTGGAGTATTTATCAGAGAAGACTTGTTCCACCACCTAAACCATAGGCGAGCGTGCCGTTTGAACCAGCGCCGATATTATGGCTGTACTTAACCACTTGGCCTATCGACTCACCTGAGTTACATAGAATCCTTTCTGTAAAAGAAGCAGGCAAATTTTCTCCGTGTTTGGTTTACAGACTCCCCACCTCAAATATATATTTTATTATTAATAATTATTTGATAATTAAAATGATTAAAATGTTTTAACCTCAAATGCAAAACTGACTAATATAACATCTCCCTTCAAACGTAATAACGACATTATTGTATATGTTAGCTTAACAAAAAATATTTTATTTTCAAATTCAGTTCCACAATTAAAATGATACACTTTATGATTTGTACATGTTATATTGCAGACACGATATACTTACAAAAATGATAATGACAAACTAAAATCGATAACGAATTGAAGAGTAAAAGTCATTATGCTGCCGATCGGAATCAAATTCATTCGATAACTGAAAGGCATATAAACAGAATAACTCAGTTACGTCTTATAAAGAAGCATGAAAATGAAAAAAACAAAACAAAACAAAAACATGATAGTCAAAGGACAGAGAGCGTATTTCTTTCAATTCGTGATATTTTTAAGCTAATTTAATTATGAGCCATGAGATCGATGAACTCAATCCATAGCTGTATTTTTTTACAATGACACACGACCCTTCAACTTTATCTTGATTTGAAACTGCCTCGGGGCTTGATTTATTCTACTATATAATACTTGCATAGTTAATCTCTTGCCGTGAATATTGTATGACACGCTAATGACATCTCTTCTCGAGTGGCCTAGAAGCTGGTATTTGTGTCATTTTATAAGTGTCCCTAATATGTACAGATGACAAGGTGTGTAAAGGTATATACGAAATCTTGGCGCACAATGTACGACAGCGACATTCTCGCGAATCCAAAACCAGTGGTACAGTAGTAGTATATATACCCACAACGATTAATCAACCAAACAATCATAGCACCCATGTGATACACAGATTTGGAATTAAATTTTAAATGAAACGAATACAGAAATTCATTCTGGCAGCCTTGTAGATACAGCTTGCGTTAAAATAATGTGGCCAGCCTCCCACAGGCATTCAATACTAGTCTGTCGGCATGTTGTGTTCTTAACGTAATGAGTTGTGGGTCTTATTGGGTATGAACTACCATAACTCGTACTAATGCAATTTGAATAAAGAAATATTAGGAATATACATTTTTATGTCTCTAAGCATATTATACTATCATTTCGATACACTTCTTGTCATTTGGAAGGTGACAAGAAACTTTGTTTAATTACCATAATGTTGTCACTCGTCATACCAAGAGATACCGTAAGTACACCGACTTGAATAGTTGAATAGTTAAACTTGGGCTGCTTGCCCTTCAAAGTCTTTTAATCACTCCTGTCAAACAGAATGACTGCGAAAATATATAGTTATGGTTTTTTAAATATTTCTCGTTAACGTCTGAATATAAAGGCAGAAATGTCACTCGTAAATTGCGTTAAAATAGCTCACAGTTTAGGAAGGCATGTTTGTTAGACAGAAAATCAAAGGTAAGCTCTCGTGAAACTTAAGTTAGGCCTATGTGTTGTTGCTTAGAAATTGAATTTCTGATGGATGCAGACCTGACACTTTACCTTACGCGTCTCAATCCATTCCATACTATTAGTCCACTAGAAGACTCGCAGGAAGCTGTTTATTAATAGATTAGGTTTTATAACCTTACGAAAAAAAGTAACGAATATACAAATACGTCATTATTATTATCGTCATTCATGCCTTTAAAAAATCGAATATTTAATATTCTTGCCAATATGCACGAGCTGAATAAAATCCTTGATTAATGCAAACGGCATAAATTGTTTACGTTGTGACAAATTTGTGGGGAAGGGTTGTTTAAACATTTTGATGACGTAACCGTATTCGTTATCGTTTTTGTAAGCCTGACATACCCCTCTTACCAATCGTTTGTGGCTCTGACACTAATGTTTCTGACTTACAAAATATAAAGACTTCTTCGAAAAAGCATCCTTGTTACAGAGAATCTTACCAGTTTGAAGAAAACATTACATTTTACTGCGAAAATCCTATTCGATAGCGTCTACGCAAAAGGATACAAGAAAGGTACTATTTATCTTTCCCTTACTTGAACAGGAAAATGTATTCTCGTTAAATTTTCTAATTGTATGTTAATAACTTAAATGCTGTATACAAATAGAAATTAGGGTCTCAGTGGATCAAAATTAAGAGGGCTGATTGCAATTGCAGGATGTTGTTTGACTAATAGGAAAACACAGTATACACACACATACATAAATACATACATACATACATAATGCAATTCAAAGGCCTATGTTTTTAATGATCAACCGAATGTAATCGTGCTAACACCCACTGGCACATTAGTTATAATTATTATGTTTAATCTAGGAAGAACAAAGTCAATTAGTAAGGCAATTTGAAATTGGCCAGTTTTCTAATTGATACAAACCTGATATAATCCTGAACACCCAAATAAAGGCACATTAATTACATTTGTTTACTGATAGGCATTAAAATGAAATGAAAATAAGTTTGCTTGAAATTGGTTACCGAATATTAATAAGAGATTAAGGTAAATTATGCACATAGCAAAATTTAATAACATATCGTACAGAAAACATTGTATAGTACACTGGCACCCTGCTCTGAAAAGGCATTAAGTAACAAATTCATAGTTTTGAGTAATGAGCAAAACGCGTTTGAGTTTTTCCCAAGAAAATTACAAATGATTTCAAATTGTTTAAACTATGGTTTGCTTAGATATATTATTACAAAATTTGCCACATACGGTACTTTTCATTAATTAATTTTATTATTAAGGAGGCCAAAATGGAGATAATGCCTTTTTTCAGAGTATGACTATGAATGTAGATAAATACTTTTAAAATCGGGCATTATCTGCAAAAGTGTTTATAAACATGCATTAATAATTAATTTATTGAAATGTATGTATATGAAATTTAATCTATAGATTTATAACATATAATTTATAAAAATCTTGCTCCAAAAAAGTAAAAACTAGTATTTAAATATAGTAAAATAGTTAAAAACCGCAAAATCTTATGATTTAAATTTTTAAAAACTTAAGTATAGGCCTATGTATTAAATCCAAAGGTTAAAAATTGAAGGCTACTCTGACATTATAAAATGCGGAATTTAATCGTGTACGTGAGGAAAATGCGGTGAGGGGAGGGGGAAGGAGCCAGTGTTGTTAGGGGAGGGGTGAGGTAGGATAGAGTGAAAATATTTTAAACTTATTTAATTAATGGTTCTGTAACTAGCATGTCATCATACTTTTAAATCTCTTCGTCCTCCTAACCATCATCCACATCATCATCATCATCATAATCATCATCATTATCGATTGATAATTAAAATATCATAATTAAATCGTTATCGACTAGTAATAAAATAACCAAAGCATTATAATTTCAATTTATAAGTTTATTGATAATAACTTGTTAATTAACAATAACATGTAGAAATATATATATATATATATATATATATATATATATATGTATATATATATATATAAATGGTGTGCTAATTTTGAATATATATTTAATAAATTTATATTTATTAGGTTATAATATACATTGCAACTATTATCTTTACAATGATAATGATACAATAACAACATAGGTTATACAAAACATTTTAAAAGTTTTATATACAATGCTCAGACTGTTTTAATAGTTATTTACAGGTTCTTTTACATTTTTTTTAAAATTTATTTTTTATTTATTTTTTTTATAGTTATTTCCACTTTTTCTTTCACAATTGCATTACTCAATGTCCCTTCCTCGAAGTGGAGCATGATCTCGGTGGCGAAAATAGTGTCTGTCCATTTTTGGTTTACAACTTGGTTGCCTGAAAGAGTAACAATAATGATGATAATCATAATAATAATAATAATAATAATAATAATAATAATAATAATAATAATAATAATAATAATAATAATAATAATAATAAACAGAACACAAAACATACAATGTCGATAAAACAAAAAAAATATACTACTAAATAATAATAATAATAATAATCTAAATTTACTACTTAATAGGTATGAAACATAAAATACAATATTGTACTTACTCTTCCCAAGGCAATTCATCAGAAGGACGCACATCTCGGGACATCAAAGATTATAACTCTGGCATTGACATTCTAGGCGCACGTGCGTCCCTACACGCTGAACGTCACAAAAACCAAAGCAACCAGACCATAAACTGTCACCGTACGTGACGATTTACCCACGCGCGTGTTTGTTGCCATGATAATCGCGCGTCGTGCGGTGATTACAAAGGACTAATGATATTTTGCACTAGTCCACCAGAAATACGGATTTGAAGCACCAAAGTTGGACATAATTGCAACAAAACGTTTTTTTATGAAT
>NW_022716829.1:3535911-3547069 GCF_011630105.1 Anneissia japonica
TAGTAACCTCTGTAATATTTAATTTCAGGGTAGATGGATCTACAACAATAATTCAATTTTAATTTTAAATACAATGATAGGTACGATTAATTGACAAATAGTGAGGCCTGCCCAGTGTGTGCCGACCCAGCTGAGACTCAGGAGTCGGAAAAAAAAGTATGTGATCTTACATCAATAGGCCCTATATAGGAATAGGCCTATTATTATATTTTCTTACCTAAAAACACCAATCAAAATTTTATAGCTAATACAATAAAACAAATTTATTTGCAAATAGTGTAAAATAATTGTTGCTATTTTAAAAAGTATAATAATGACTGATAATTGATTTATTTGAAATAGGCCTACTATTCTACTCTCTTCATATAAAAAAAATGTTGGAAATCACGTAAAATCAGGATTTGGTGCCGAATTACTGTATAATGCCTGTATAATGCCTTGTCTTCTGGTGAATAGCATGGACAGGGGTGACAGGCGACACGTACCCCAACTATTTTAAGGGGGTGGTCCCCATCATGTTCCTAAGGAAGTCAAGAATATACCTGGAAATGATTCCGGTCGGTGTTTTCTGTCCACAAACATCTGAATTAACTGTAATACACGACTCGAGTGCGTGCCTTTATTATACAAGTATGATAAAAAGTGTGTAAAGATAAATTGGTTTTCGGCTCATGAAGTAGATAGTAGATAAATCGAAGACATTTATGTTGTTATATTTCTATCGCAGCGATTCATATTAGATACAAGATAGGTTTATTGTCAAATTAAAATATGAAATTAGTTTTTCTCATGGCAACAAAAGTACATAAACAACAAAGAAACATACGATCAATGATAATTAATTTTACATCATATGTACAGTATTAATTAGATCTCTATGTTTGCCGAAAATCGTTAATAAGAGATCATGAGAAATTTGTTGACGCTTTATTTTGCCTGGTGATGTGATGATGATGAATTTTACTACTGTATATAAAAGTGTCTTCCCATCTAGGTACTACTTTATATTTCTTTTTTACCTCAGTCCCAACCACGTACGGCTGAAGTAGAGCTAAGAAAATGTATGATTACTGCACCTGTAGACAAAATTTGAATATATTATTTTTTTCTCAATATTTTTTGAAATTTTAAAAAAGGCCCCCACCCCCTAAATTGGCTACTGCTATTGATCGAATATCTGGAGAAAGAAATCATGTTTGTTTTTACTCAGTGTACCAGCTGATTATAACTCAAAGGAAATACCGATAGCCATGACTGAATTTTACTGAATGAACTTTAATATGGTTGGCAATGGTGGTGGGGAGTGGGGTGGGGGGAGGTAGGCAGGCAAGTAAAAAATTGAAATTATAGATGGTTGATGTCCGATACTTATAATTGACAAATAAAAATGTTAAGGAACTGAAATTGTATTAATATTTATTTGGCATATTATTATGCATTCATGACATGCGGTCTAACTGTTATACAGTCATAATAAAATCTATATATAATATACTACTGTATTAATTAATTAATTCTACGATCGGCAACCCATGGGTCGTAACCCAAGTTTGGGCCGTGAGTGAATTTTTGAGGGTCGTCTGATCACATCTGGGTCTCCAAAAGGTTATGCAGAAAGTCTTAAGTGTTAAAATTAAATACTTTAAAAATCAGAACATTCGAGTCAAAACATCGAAACAAAATATTTTTAAAATAAAATACGGTAATTTGTTACAATTTTGGCTATTGTCTTCAATTTGCGTGCCTGCATGCAGTGTACTATAATCTCAGTCAGACCGCCGTTTGTTTAATAGTGTTTTTGTTTGGATGCATGTATCATGAATAGAGTAAACGACTCAATAATTAGCAGGCCCTATGTTATGATACAGATTTGAATCCTAAAAATAAATTCAAAAGGCGTCAAAATATAAGTTGAAAGATTTTTGATTTTGAGACTGCTCTAGTTTTTTCGATACTGTACAATGAAAAAAAAAAAAACAGTACTCGACAATAAACAAAGCAGTATTTCTACATCAGTAGGTCGATGTATTTCTGGTTCCATTCTACACTTATATACTGATGAGATTACATTGAAAATAGCCCCAGGCCTACGTTACTAAGATTTTCTCTATACGTTCATGCGTGCGTTGGGCGCCGAGAAAACGTTGCGATGCGGGGAAAGTGACACACTTCAAGGTGTGCGCGACTGAACCCTGGACTGATCCGGGAAGCAAGAAAGCAATGCCTAAGCTAGGGCCTAAAACAATTGATGTTATTACAAGGCCTCAGGCCTAGACTTTACAACAAAATTTGTCAGGGTCATACATGAACTAACTCTGGTATGATTCCAATTAATTTCCAATATTTATACTCTGTAATTCCTGTAAACCGGAAGAAATATATCTGTGATTCGCACACCAAACCTCGCGATCGCGAAGCTCGCACACGCAGGTCTTACTCTTCCGGCAACAAACAGATATGACCTACGTTGACCTAAATGTTGACCAATCATAATCAAGAAAAGTTTGAAAACCGCAGTACGTACCGTGTAAAAGTCTACTTTCAAATAGTGCTGAACTTTTGGTTATAAAAAACACCTTTATGTACGTCCTATTTTGGTAAGCTTTTAGTATGTTGTTTTACATATAATTAAGTTTATATTTAGATCATAAAACGTTTTGTTGCAATTTTGTCCAGTCAAATCCGTATTTCCGGTGGACTACTAACATTAGACTGAAATATATTCTTCATTTCAACATTAATTTTACCAAAATTGTGGTGAATTGTCGTTCATGAGACTCACTTCGCAGTAAAAATTAATAAATGTCCTGTATATACTCAAATGTTCGTTTTCGGCACCTCATGCCAACATTGTCAAAATGACAGATTAATATTACATAAGAGCATAAAATTTTATAAAATTCGTAAAATTTAAATTGCTATAACTTTTCATTTTCTTGGTCAATTTTCACAAATCAAATTGCAGTTTATAGAAGCATTTAACAAGCTCGCGGTAAAAAAAAAATCAGATGTAACAGACATTACGAAGTACCCAAAATTAATAGAATAAAAACTAACACCATAAAACGAATGGCACGCATAGACTAATTGACGGCTGTACTCGCAACTAGTACCGGATTGTCGATGCCACAGTAAAGATCAAAGGACTGTACGCACGCGCTATGTTCGAGAGCGGAGATGTGCGTCCTTCTGTTGAATTACCTTGCTCTTCCAAAAGACTTCTAAAAAGGTATTGCGCTGTAACTTGCATCATTTCGGAAAAAGTATCGCATTAATCGCAGAATTATAAATAAAAGCCGTAAAATACAAAGCAGATAATGCACTTTCTCATAGTACCGTATTCTTCGAAATAAAGCAGTTACTAACTAGGCATTATCTGCTAAAGTTTCCAAGCCAGTTATTTAGATATTCGTTATACTAGCATCTGATTGGTTACTTACTATCTGTCTTGCGTGAAGTCAAGCGTTCAATGCATGTATGTAAGGTTTCGCACATATAATGCCTTTTCTCAGAGTATTTATAGTGAAATTCGCAGATAATGCCGAATTATAAATTTCATATTTCCAGACATATTTTTGGAAATTTGATAAAATAGTGTGATAGATTAGACATTCAGGAGTCACATAAGCTAAACCAGGGAACAGAGTGAATGTACTTAATGCCTTTTCTCAGAGCAGGGCAGTTACACAGTACTTGTAATAATGTATCCACATACCGTAAAACCTCGAAGTCCTGGTTCTTCTTTTTCTTAGAACCCTTCGGTGGGCTTCTTTTCGAGATGGGCCTCTTTTCAAGATGGGCTTTTTTATGTTACTTTTGTATTACTTTTGCAAACTAAAGAGGGGACTTGTTTTCAAAATCAATTCTGTATTTGGAATTGTTACTATACGACATTTTCAACTATGAAATTCGAAATTGCATATTTTTTAAATATTAACCATGCTAGTACAATAAAATAATATTGATACTGACACAATAATCAAAGATCATTATTGTAAGTCTGAATGTAAGCACTATCTCGAAAAAAAAAAATCCCATATTATCTTGATTGGAAACCCATGGCTTCTTTTTGAGATTATTTTTGCAAACTGCTTCTTTAAAGCCGGGCACTCATTGCATCGTGCGACAGCCCCAGGTCAAAAAAATATCAGATGTAACAGACATTACGAAGTACCCAAAATTAATAAAATAAAAACTAACACCATAAAAGGAATGGCACGCATAGACTAATAATTGACGGCTGTACTCGCAACTAGTACCGAATTGTCGATGCCACAGTAAAGATCAAAGGACTGTACGCACGCGCTATGTTGAGCGGAGATGTGCGTCCTTCTGTTGAATTACCTTGCTCTTCCAAAAGACTTCTAAAAAGGTATTGCGCTGTAACTTGCATCATTTCGGAAAAAGTATCGCATTAATCGCAGAATTATAAATAAAAGCCGTAAAATACAAAGCAGATAATGCACTTTCTCATAGTACCGTATTCTTCGAAATAAAGCAGTTACTAACTAGGCATTATCTGCTAAAGTTTCCAAGCCAGTTATTTAGATATTCGTTATACTAGCATCTGATTGGTTACTTACTATCTGTCTTGCGTGAAGTCAAGCGTTCAATGCATGTATGTAAGGTTTCGCACATATAATGCCTTTTCTCAGAGTATTTATAGTGAAATTCGCAGATAATGCCGAATTATAAATTTCATATTTCCAGACATATTTTTGGAAATTTGATAAAATAGTGTGATAGATTAGACATTCAGGAGTCACATAAGCTAAACCAGGGAACAGAGTGAATGTACTTAATGCCTTTTCTCAGAGCAGGGCAGTTACACAGTACTTGTAATAATGTATCCACATACCGTAAAACCTCGAAGTCCTGGTTCTTCTTTTTCTTAGAACCCTTCGGTGGGCTTCTTTTCGAGATGGGCCTCTTTTCAAGATGGGCTTTTTTATGTTACTTTTGTATTACTTTTGCAAACTAAAGAGGGGACTTGTTTTCAAAATCAATTCTGTATTTGGAATTGTTACTATACGACATTTTCAACTATGAAATTCGAAATTGCATATTTTTTAAATATTAACCATGCTAGTACAATAAAATAATATTGATACTGACACAATAATCAAAGATCATTATTGTAAGTCTGAATGTAAGCACTATCTCGAAAAAAAAAAATCCCATATTATCTTGATTGGAAACCCATGGCTTCTTTTTGAGATTATTTTTGCAAACTGCTTCTTTAAAGCCGGGCACTCATTGCATCGTGCGACAGTCGCACGACGAATCAACTCCGCCCTCTGTGAGCGGTAGACGACGCGACGCCGTCTGCTGATTTTCAGTCTGAACGGATCGTCATTGTGGGAACCGGCCATTAAAAACGATCAGTAGCGCGCGTCGTCGCGTTGCGTTCTTCCTAGAATCGCGTCGGCCGACGACCGTAGGGCGCATTGAGTGACCGGCTTAAGAGATGACCTTCTCGAGATTAAGCCCATGGGCTGCTATTCTTGGTGTTACGGTACATTACGGGACAGATGGCTAGCATACATGGATTACAGAGAATCTTGATTTATTTGGATTTATTTAACTTGAAAATTATATACCAGGATTCATATACTTATTCACCAGCAAAATGACCCACTGAAAATAAGTCTTCATTAAGCTGACATCCGCCTGCATATTTCAAATCGGTTCTGAAGAGTTATAATGAAACTAAAATATGAAAAAATAAATCGTAATAAATCACAGTACAATAAAACACAGTCACAGCCTATATGGTAATTTTAATGATGGAATGAAAAAAAAAATGAATTGGTTGAAATGTTAGGTTTCTGTAAAATGCATTAAGGAAAATATCTCCAAGAAGCTCTTAAGATAATATTAATGGTATTATGCTTCTATTTTTTGAATAATGACAAGTAGTTTCTCATGGTCGACAACATCTAAAATGTGTGTCATTAAGACTAAATTACAAGATTATCAGCAAGTTTATTCTTAAGACAATTTACAACCAAAATATGGCATTTAGCTGGATTAGGGATCATTGTTGGAAATACACCAACCATTTAAATTATCCTGATACAGACTGCATTAAAGGCATTTCCCCTATACGAACGGTTTCACCAAGGGGGAGATCGTCCAGATTTTGACATCCTTTAAAATGTGGTCGATGACTGCAGGCCAACGTCCATAAAATAGAGAGCTTTCGAAGACGGAGGGACGTACAACGTAATGACAACACTTAAAGTCATCTGCGCATGCGAGAACGTTAGTTCTTGTCTCGTGGATTCTAGGACGCGATTTGGCCAAATCTACGTATGCAGAGAACATAGGACGCCCGGTAGGACGGTCACGCATGAGTTCTAGCGCCGTGCCGTGGAACAAATCGAAAGCTCAGTTATTTACAATACTCATTATTGTCTATTTTAGGAATGATGGCTACGGTAACGCAAGAGTACTCTCTGTTATTGGAGAAGACGCAGAGCAACTTGAGCTCTGTACAGAGCACGACGATGATGATAGAGTACGCATCAGCACCTTTTAAGGAACCCTTACCCCTCCCAACTATCCTGTTAAAATCAATAGCAATTGCAATTCTGATAATCCTAACGGTGTTCGGAAACACGGTTGTCATCGCCATCATAGTAAAGAACAAGCAGCTTCGTGGAACCACTTACTATTATTTATTAAACTTAGCTGTGGCGGATATCATGATTGCTGTATTTACTGAGTGGACATATCTGGTGCATGATTTAAAGCGGTACTGGATCTTCGGAGAATTCACGTGCAAATTTTCAACTGTAATCCAAGGTGCGTACGGAGAGGTAACTAAGTGTAAATAACGAGTGTGTCCACGGTGTGAACACATTGTGGAATACGTCCACACTGTGTTCACACTGGGGCAACACATGGTTACCATGTATTCACTCTGTGTGTACACACAGTGCAAATCTCAAATCTAGTCAATATAAACACTGAGTCAACACTCCGTATACACTGTTCAACATTTTTCAAAAGGGTACTTTTGTAGTTAAAGTTTGATGATCAAATCGAATTCAGTTTTCAGATTTGACTTAATGATTTAATTAAAATGTTTAGATACATGGGCCAAGCAATCTAATCCAATAATATGCCCTATAATACTTCTTTACACGAATTTATCATTATTTTTAATTTATCATTCTAATTATGATGGTTATGATGATTATAAGAATGTAAATACGTACACGAAATGAACGTTACTCCGAACAAAAAAATTACGTGCACGATTGGTATCTTTTTTTTCAGTATTTTTTTTTATAGTAATATAATTGATATTGTTAATTGCGATTATCACCATTATTTTGCCGTCATGAAAATTATTATTATCGGCGTTTCTACTATTATCATTGTAATTATCGTTGTAAATATAAAATTTCATATCACTAACAATTTTGTAATCATAAATAATATGATGAACGGTACTATTCTATAAAAAGTTAATTTACACATGAGTACTGCAGTGTAGCACTTGAGAGACTAAATGAATTAAGAACATAGGCTTTCGTGAACACAGCATTTGTTTTAGTTCACTTTTTTCATATTGTAATCGTTAGCGTATAAAGTCAATTATTATAAATTTATTATTGTTCATTTTTTTTCTAGCAATTTCGGTGCACGTTAGTATTCTTACGTTGACCATCATTGCGATTGATCGTTACTTGGCTATAGTGTTTCCTTTGAAGTCGCGCGTGACGTCACGTAATGGTGGCGCTGGTATCTTTATTCTTGTTGTGTGGATGATAGCAATCGCTGTCAATATACCGCTACTCTTACACGCAGACTATTATGAGTGGGTATATGATGATGGTGTTTTCAGAGCATACTGCGGCGAGTACTGGGAGAATCAAATGATGGAGGCTATTTACACGACGCTGTTGATTGTAATTGTTTACATCGCTCCATTGTGTTTGATGATATTCGTCTATTTGACCATAGCAACGAAATTACTTATATCTCGTGCTCCAGGTGAACGTATTGAGTCGACTGTATCAAGCCAAGAACGAACAAAAAGAAAGGTATACCAATCGGAATGTCTTGGGTTGGGATCCTGATGTTGATAATGTTTTTTTTTAAATATATATATTGCTTCATTATCAACTTAAAGCTTAGAATTATTAAAGTTGCCAAGTGTCTCTATTCAAGACCGACGGCTATTACAACCAATACCAGTAGTATCATCCACATGTTGATGGAACGATTTTCTTTCCCCTACAAAACAGTCCTATATAAATTAGTGTGATTGATTGAAAATATGTTCGTTTTTTGTATATGACAGGCCTATGTGATTGTGTCCAAACATCAAAATGAAAATTTAATTGAGAAAATGTAGGCCTAATCGTAATTGTAATTTTCTATTGGGGAATTATATATAAAAGAATTAATTATAATTGTAATTGGAAAAATTGAAACTATGCCTGATGATGATGGTTATGATTGTAATAATAATAATAATAATAATAATAATGATAATAATGGCATCTTGTAAGGCGCACGTATCCATCTCAGAGAGCTGCTCGCGGCGCCATTGTGATGATGATGAAGATGATAGTGATGACGATAATGATAATTTGTCATGATCATGGTGGTGGGGATGATGATGATGATAATGATGATGATTTTGTCGATTCCCGTGAATTGTACCATACCTATGTTATTTTTATTAATCCAAGTTTTAAAAATGATTACATTTTATTTACTTAGGTGCTGAAGATGTTGGTAGTTGTGGTATTGACATTTGCCTTGTGCTGGTTGCCATACAATGTGTATACTATTTGCAGGTTATGGATTGGGCAGAGGCTCGATGTAAGTTAATATAAAAAATACAGATTATTAGCTAGAATTTTATAAACAAAAATGTAAAATACACTGGAGACATAATAATAATAATAATAATAATAGTGTAGTTTTATATAGCGCACAAATCCATCTAATGTAAGATGCTCAGGGCGCTTGAAATGTGGACTAGGAACTCGATCAATAACTGTCTTCGCCCCTAAGGGTCCCATCGTGTCTGTGCTACCCGGTAACCCGGTACCAGCAACTCTCGTCGTCCACCACAGGGGCTATCTGTTCCACTACACCGGGGTATCCCCCTACTCGTCTCGGAAGGATGTACTGGGTTCTTTATAGTGCACACGAGCCATTGTATACACTGGGCCTACGGTTTATAGTTCTTATCCGAGAAGACTTGTTCTACCACCAGAACCATAGGCGAGCGTGCCGTTCGAACCAGCGCCGATATTATGGCTATAGCTTGCGGCGCCCCTGCTAACCGCTCGGTCATCCGACTCACCATACTGTCTTGTGTTAAACTTCAACAACAATAATGGCTCGTATTCATTTTAAAGTCCTTTATTTATATTTAAATACATCATCACATTGCTCCAAGTTATCTCAGTGATCTGGTTCAACTCCACTTACCTGTTCGTACTCTTCGTTCATCAACTCGACCAACAACTGCAACGAAACTTAAAAGTTAAAACATATGGTGACAGAAGTTTTCCCTCAATCCCACACTGGGATGATTCGAGGTTTTATGTTATTACCTAAAGGTTGCATGACGAGTATCAATTAAGTGAGTTATCAACCTCCGATGAGAAATAGATCAGGCTACTGAAGCTTAAAGTGATCTTCCGAGTTTCCAAAATAATTATATTGGTTACATGGTATTAAGTACATTAAGACGTGTACTTTATTCCATGAAAAAAAATAAAAAATAAAAATAAAGAAAAAAAGAAGCCAAGGGTTTCAATTCGAGGTTTTGCGGTATTTTAATTCATTTAAATGAGCATATCAGCCTAATCTAATTTTGAATATTTGAGGTTAATTTTATTAACATAAATGATACAACTTCAAGACTTACTAATCCTAAAGAATATTGTAACTTCAAATCACCCCTGATACAATTATACATTTTTGATAATCTTATTATTTCTTTTATTTCTATTTCAGAATGAGACAGATGATAAAATACATTTTGCCATTCTTTGGCTCGGTTATGCAAACAGCGCCCTCAATCCATTCATATACTGCGGCTTCAATCAGAATTTTCGAAAAGGTTTTCTTCAGATTCTTACGTGCAATTCAAAAAGGTATTCACCGTGCAACAAAGACGTGTACAGCAAAAAAACAATCCCAAGCCAAACCGAAAAAACAATAGTCGAGCAACAGAGCCTGATGTGATCTTTGCAAGCAGAAGTAAACGTGATGACATTCGTTTTACACTCCAATGATGAGAATTCAGATAAGCCGAACCAACCTAGAGCGGTTCGCAATTTCATCAGATTAGGCTTTAAAGAGGAAGATGTGTATAAGAGACAGGAATGTCTTGGGTTGGGATCCTGATGTTGATAATGTTTTATATATATATATATATATATTGCTTCATTATCATCTTAAAGCTTAGAGTTATTAAAGTTGCCAAGTGTCTCTATTGAAGACCGACGGCTATTACAACCAATACCAGTAGTATCATCCACATGTTGATGGAACGATTTTCTTTGTAGTATCGCTGATGGTTTGTGTTGTTCCTTTTTTCTTTGTCTCTTCTTCATCTTATTTGTTTCTTTTATTTAACTTCTATTGGACATTTGTTGAAAGCGCATAGAGACCTAGTATTATGTGCTTTAGAAGTCTACATCCATTATCGTTAGCATTACCATTATTGTTAATTGTTAAATGTTACGCTTTTATTATTTATTCAATATTTATTTCAAATATTTTCTTTTTATATACAGTAATTATATGAACGGCAGTCTGAGATAAAGCTGAAATTCATAGAGACATTATTATTATTATTATTATTATTATTATTATTATTATTATTATTATTATTATTATTATTATTATTATTATTATTATTATTATTATTATTATTATTTATCGTCGACAATATCGCTGTGTTGGTCGTCAGGCTATTTAAATGTGCTACCGACTGTTTATATTTGATTAATATAGTATATTCACAGTTGTTTATTATACGGTACGGTATAGTCTTGGATTTTATCATTATGCTTACTGTTATTATAATGTTTTGTGTTTCCGACTCATACGACTTAAGCTGAGAAAGGACACCAATGTGTCTGAAATATTTGTGTTTAATAAACAATATGTCTATATA
>NW_022716829.1:3547155-3566684 GCF_011630105.1 Anneissia japonica
TATATATATATATATATATATATATATCTTACATCTTGTTACATGTGGTATAAACAAACTATGTACCTTTGATGATTTATATTATATATATATATATATATATATTATGTGTGTATGTATACCTATATGTATACCTATGTATACAGTGTATCATAAGGAGGTATAATATGTGATGTAAATAGTTATATAATTATATCCTAATGTGATATATTATGTGATATAAAACAATTCGTACGCTGATGAAGGTAGAAGGTGCTACCAACAATTTCGTATTAATAAAATATCAATGTCTCAATTTAGTCAGTGTCTTGCATTTCTTGTTATGTCTGTCTACCATCTTATAACCGAGGGGGAAAAGGACCCCCGTTAGGGACCTCTGGACCCCCGCTTAATAAAAAAGAGAACTTTGAAGGGCTATGTTTGATACGATTATAACATCAGCCATTCTTATTTGAGCAAAGTTAATATTACTATCTATTTGTTTATGTTATGTTTACGGTGCTACGCAGAAAACCTAATTTGAATATTATTTATTATAATTTTCAAGCTGCGACCTATAAACCTTTCTAGCTTAACCATAGCTCCACTATATACAAGCGATTTAGTATGTTGTATGAGAGTGCCTGTGGGTGAGATCTGTGCGTCCTATAGGTCTCCCTGGTCTAATGGTATGATACTTCCCTTAACAGTGAGAAGTTGTGGGTTAGAATCCCATCAGAGACACTCTTTTCATGCAACTGAAAAGGACGGGCTATGCCCGATACAATTATAACATCATGTTCCTATTTTAGCACTGTTGTTATTATTATTTATTTATTTGTGTGTGTATACCATAGAGCTATTTAGCCTACTATAACATATGGTGTATACAAATGAATTTAATATCCTGATAGACACATTAATACACATACCGCCCCCTATAGGTTCGAATGAGGCATGCCGGTGAAGCTGTCTTGGTTACAGTATTGTAGTCTTAAAAGCGAAATATAAATAATTAAAAGATAGTACCAGTGTGAATACGCAGATAATTCCGATATTTATATTTAAATACTATAGGCCTGAATTACCAGTGTGAATAAATGATTTAATAATAAATGCAATACAATAGCACCTGTGTAAGCTATTGAACCAAAATTATTCTTCACGTATGGCCTATGTGAGAATGATTTAATTGCCAAAAATAGCGGTCCTACTAAACACCGCCCGAGACCGTCCGAGACCGCCGGAGACCGCCCGACAATATTTTTCAACGCCCGAGTGTATATATGATTAGTATTTTACAAATAAATAACGCCCGAGGATAGATAATGACTTTTTGCTCAAGAATACATACCTTTGACCGACAGAAATAAGTTAAATATTTAATAAAACATTAATTTAATTTTATAGACATTCGGGTGTTTCGGTGTGCTGCCAAAAAGCGTAACTCGTTAACTCGGGCGGTGTTTAGTAGGACCCAAAAATAGAACACTATCCAAATGGACGCAGTCAGTGGATGGGTCAATTTTGTCAATCGTCACTAGTGACTTAGGCTAAATGACAAAGCATTATTCGTAGATGCAGACGTAGCAATTCATTATCAAGTGTGTAATTTATTAATTTGATAAAATACGCCTGTCAATCCGTCACTAATTGAAGCATATTTGTGACTGTCATGGTTGACGTTATCAATTTGTAAAATGATGAATCACTTACGATAACGCATCATTTCACGATCCAATTTCATACACGCCTAAGCATAACGCTCGATACATTAGTCCTAACGGTAATTCGGTAATGTTAACACGCTATCATTGTCACCTGGCTGGTAAAATAAATTTGATGTAAAGCTTTAACTTAAAACTGAGATGAAGACATAGAAAACATAATCGGAAAGCTCTAAGTCAAAGTACGTAATACGAAGGATTTGGAATTAACCTTACATAAACAACTCACAAATACGAATATAGGCATAAAACTTCTACTTTACTTTTATTTCGCACAATGACGGCGATGTCGCTTTAGGTCCTGAGTAATTGGAGGACTTTTGAATTATGTTTTACGGCGAGTTATTACGGTTTCAGTGAATCATACTACAGTATAATTCTCGTAAACTGAAAAATTTGTGAACTAAAGGCTTTCTGAAACTCGAAGGTTGCAACAATTAAAATACACAAATATACAGATCAATATAAAGAGCGAGCTTATGCTATTTTTTTTAAAATTTCCATTCTTAAGCCGAAATATTTGCAAAATATAGACGTGCGCTTTATTTAGGACTGTGCAGCGTCCTCTGTTGAGGGCGAGTCGAGTGGCCGAACGGTGAGGCAGGGGCGCCGCTAGCTATAACCTTAACATCGGAGCTGGTTCCAGTCACTCCTCGCCAATGGTTCGGTTGGTAGAACCAAGTCTTCTCTTATAAGGACTTAAAATGGAGGCCCAGTGTATACATCTGGCTCGTGTGCACTTTAAATAATTCATTGCATCTTTTGGAAGAATAGGGGGTTACCCCGATGTTATGGTTCACTTCAGCCCCTACCATGAAGCGCCTCTTTACGGCTGCTAGGTAGTCACGGACCACGCCCATACGGAATTCAGCATAATGACGATGCAAGTTATGGGTTATTCTCCTACCTTTATCTTTACTAATAAACATTTTTAGCTTACCAGCGGAGCCAAACTGTTTGATTATATTCATTTTTTTTTTGTTAGTCATAATAGTTCTTTAAAATAACATTAGTTGTGTTGGCGGATTACTAATTATTAATTTACCTTCTTTTTTGGTTTTAACGTTGGTTTTCTGAATCATGCTGACACCAAATTACACGATGTCTTAATTTCAAAATAGCGGTTAGAAGAGACTGGAGTAAAAAGGAACTACAACTTTGGTCACATCTACAGTATTAGGAATTGAAGTCGCCGATATGTCATATGATGTCTTTAATAACTAAAAATGTATCATATAGTAGACCTATATACAGAACAAAATCATAGTGATCATGGTGACGGCAGTGACTTGCTCTGATTGGCCAGCTGCCAATATCATGTGATTATCCCAGATTCTTACTTATTATTGAAATTAATATATTATTTTCAATAATAAGTAAATAAAGACAAGTAAATTTATTACTACAATAATTATAGTCATAGAATTACTTTTCTTTATTTACGACTTTTTTATGTGACATAAAGAAATTAATTTTTGTTTTATTTGTTGAAGATTCTGTCTTCCGAATGAGCTGAAACATTTGAATGAGTACCGGATCATGTTTGAGTAATAACAACATAAGATAATAAAAAAAAACAAAAAAAAAAAAAAAAAAAAAAAACAATCATACAAGACTTAGTTGATTAAAATTCCAATAGAGTTAACGTGAATGCGATTATTGTTGAATATAAAACCGCAAAAATGTTTTATTGAATCAAAGTATGTTAAATGCATAACCAATTGCAATAAGATCATGTAGTATTCGTAGAATTTTCAATTTATTTGATAATTTTCTTTAATAAATCTCAGCTTATCTTTCGATCTCAAATACATCCAGACCAGGAATTTTGTAGATTGTATTACATTTAAATTCAGTGTACACAGTATGAACTTAGCCTCCATTTTCATCTCATAATTCGGATATTAATCACAGCTTCAAACGACGGATATACGAATCACATTAACTATGGATTCCCAGTGTATCAAACTAGAAACGTCGGGGGTTGTTGAACTGACGCAAAACAATAGTATTAAATATTTTATAGTTTCACATATCTTCAAACGAATACAACGTCCTTTTCCATAAGCCCTTGTTGTATAGTTTTAACGAGTTCCTCTCTCGTCATTAAAAGTATGGGGGATTAATTTATATACTAGATTATTATTTCCATACACAATCAGCAACAAAGGGAGTTATAGTAACCAACGACTGAAAAGGACGGATTTAAAACAAAATTTCGGTGGATAAACCAGGTATGACAATCGCCGCTATCCCCACACGCATCTACTGTTACATCACTATACAATTTACAGGCCTACTGTGTAATCGACATATTTGGAAAACCAACTTTGTATAAAATGATAAGAACCATATATGGAGTTCCTATAGAATAACGATCATCGAATGTTTATAAAATAAGTATGTGTGTGTATTAGGTTACATGAATATTGTGTCACGTATCCTTTATGATAGATCAAGTTCTAATAGGCAACTGTAAATTATATACGCTGGCTCAATTTATACTTCGCTTTCTTTACAGCTTCGATTCAAGGGCGCTTCATTACTGTCTGGGATACCACCTCTAGTTTTAAGAAAACAGAAAAATCCAAAACAAAGGGCGTACCGCCCTCTCACATGTGCTATTTATACATTCGTGACTGCAGGCCTCAATAACATGATTATTATTAGTATTATATAACTCAGACGTACTGATATTTAAACAGTATTTTACAATACACAAAAACAAATCGTACATGTTGGTACATGCCAAAATATTTCATAAGGCAAACAGAGAGTGAGATGATGATGAGGAAGATGATGATGTCTGATGATGATGAAGAGAATGATGAAGAACATAATTTATTTCATTTCATCAGAACAACAGCGAATCATCGCCAATAACAGGCTGGTAAAATATATAAAATTTAAATACTGTATATCAAATATATAGACGAAAGAGTACAAAAATCTCACCTATTCAAATGATTTATAATAATAGAACGAAATATAGACAAACTATTGTGAAAAATGTCAATATTAGAGGTTAAAATAAGAGAATTATATGAAAGAGAAAGTCTAGAAATAAAATTACGTTTACAGACATCAACTCTACAAAAGGGGACATTAAAGGTAGGACAGGAACGAAGACTTCTAGAATTAACATGCAAACCAAACAGATGTACAAGATCACAACTAAAGTACGAGTTAACACATTTATTATATAATATAATAATAAATATCGCTTTTTCATAGTGACCTTCAAAAATGAGCAATATAAAAAATTTAAAAAAAAAGACAATGTTATAATCGTATCAAGCCTATCTATTTAACGATGTTCGTTATCTATATTAGAGAGGATGTGCTCGCTTAGTATGTGAATGTCGCGATTAGTTTAGATAAAAAGAATTTCATTTCACTCATTTAATCGACAAACATTTATAATTACAGTGACAATAAAATACAAATGTGACAAAAACAAAAATTGAAATGCTGGACAGGGGTACATTGTTACCGGTATACTTAACTCAGATGAGCCAGCGACCCCCTCCCCCATTAAAATAACAATATGACCACTAAAAGGAGGTAGGTTGCATGGTTTTGATAGCAGTTTCATATTATTTTTCATAACATAAAACTATTTAGAATCCACTAAAATGAGATGAAACTGCAATGTTAATTAATATGGAATACTATCTTGTATTCTCTCCATCATTTTCCTTGGGAAAACGTTATAGTTTGCACTGAAATTAAAAGTAACATGATTTGCAATAGGCGCCCTACAATGTAACATATTTTGTCAGGGGTATAGCTAAAGCAAAGTTTTATTGTAACTCATTGAGGGCCCTCAAAAATCGCGTGTGTTTGACGAAAATTGACTGACGGAGCATGGAGGATAATTCCTCCATGGAGTCATGGACTGAGTGTGTTTGTTAACCGACTGTACCAGAAACCAAACGTGCTTGAAATTCGACTGTGTTGAACGTCGTGCGGTCTAGTGAAAAACGTCTATAAATGTCATTATTTCTCCCACAATTAATCTGAAATATGGATTGATATTCATTCTGGCGATCGAGACTACCGGTCAGAAAAACTGTATCAACATAGATCATCAAAGTCTCCATCTCCCTGAGTAGATAGCCCTACCAATCCATATTCGAGAATTGAGAGAAAAATGATTACTTTTAGCCTCGTTTTTCACTCTGGATCATTAGCTGTTCCCGACCACTGTTACGTACGTAGGATACTTCCGTATTAGTATTTCCTCAGCATGGAGGAAATCCTCCAAGGTCTCAGAGTCAGTTGTTTTGCAGTTTTATATGGAACGCAAAAAGAGCAACATTCAACGTACTTACGTCCGCATTTCCTAGCAACTTTCAAGATTTTCAAGCACACTTAATTTTCAGGCACAGTCAATTAACAATCACAGCCGACTTTCGTCAAAAACATATACAAGTTTATAGTTAACATTTATCTGGGACTAATTTAAATGTATTTTGTTTTTCCTTTTTTGCCAACTTATCGTATTCGTTTTATCTTTTATAAATTGATTAAAATAGACGTACATCATATTTGAACAATACGTAGTTGACATAAACGAGTTGTTCACTAAACAATAGTTAATGATTCCATGATTGATATGAAAAACTACGAATTAGAGTATTGTCACATTGTTGTGGTTGTGAGTCGGATATGTATTAAGCAACAGACTAAGAATGGCAAACTAAGATTAATTTAAAGGTGTGTTTACAACTATTTATTCTCATTACCATGGTTAAGGAGCGGATGCAATGTTTTTTTAATTATGTCATTTACAACCCAATCAACTTTAGTACACGACAATTCACATTTCATTTTTCACAAACTGTAGTTCAAGACTTTCAAGTAGTTTAAGATTTTTATTTTCCCCTTAAAGTCGCAACTCCCTTGCTTGCCATCTTAACATTGCGCGGTAGTAGAGCCGAGGCTTATCCAAGGTGGAAGCTACTAGAGCCCAGCAAACTCTGGCCGGGGTACCTGCGCGTACACGGTTGTGGTAGCTACGCCGTCTCAACATCAGGAGTGCGCATTTCCCGGCTTCGGAAACAACTAAACGAACGTACATTATCTATCTACTAATTGTAAATATAGACTTGCAATATTACATAAACGTTGTGTTTGAACATGTTTTTCTTTTGTTTGGAACACGCTGTCGCTTAATATGTTTTTATATGACTATAAATTAAAATCAATAAAACTGTTCACATCAAACTTGAAAAAAACAGCCGTACGGTCATTGCTATTGAACATCGATACAATATAGTTCCGAATCATTGAGTATTGTACAAGTTTACAATGACAACATATTGACGGAGAAATACATCAGGTGCAAATCGTATGGAATTTATCAAATCTCATACAACAAACCATCAGACGTAAATGGGTTTCGTTAAAGATTCACTGACTGCCATGCTTAAAATATTGAAAAATACCATTGAAATTGAATTCCTTAATTTGTATATTTATATATGCGAAGTTGTTAACTTACAGTTGAAAAATGTCCCTGCCAATAATTAACGGATATTTAAATAATACCTTTGCTGTATTATTTTACATGGACGTTTAAATTGGCTGGTAATACTTAGGCCTATAAGGATTTTTAGTAAAATGTCTGTTATAAGCGAAAAGTATTTTTTCTGTCTGTTCCTTGTTGGAAATTATTAAATTGATCTTAACTTTTGGCGGCAGTCAGTTTTATCTTTAAAGGAAGTAAGGACTTCGGTCAATTTTTTTGAAGCATTCCACTACGTACATTCACAGAGAGTGAAATCGTACCTTAATATTGGCCTTAATTAATTTATTTTTGTAAGTACAATATAATTTTTTAAATATTTTGTTCATTTTTTTCCTTTAGGGGCTATTTGTTTTTAATTTTTATTTTATTTATATATTTTTTAATATATTGAATTGGCTTGATATACTTAAGAAAACAAATATAATTTGTAGAATACATATAACGTTGACAGCCTACACATTGCAAGTGATTTCAGCATAGATTCAATTAAAGATGTTTGGAACATTACCTTGATGTATCTAAAGACTATTTGCTGACTAAATCAATAAAGATGAATATGCTGCTTGAGTATGATCTTAAGAGAAAGTATGACCGAATACAATAACAGCATTTGAGAAATGCTAGGGGCAGATCACTAAATGGAGTCACACCGAAATAGGCCTATGTATTAGAAAAATAACGAGGGACAAATAAGTATCGCCTCCAGCCTCTGGTGTGTCTTCATTGTCACCAAATGTATGGGATTCTTATTCCTCGGTCAAGTAAAACAAGTTCAGACATAAATTCAATATGACATTTTAAAAATAACAATCGAGTTAAAATGGATAAGTGAGATTAACCTTTAAAATAGATACATTATTTGTTGCGTGTAAGTAATTGCTCTTACTGTATGCAGTGGCGTCGAGAGGGGGTCAGGGTGTCGCTGCCCCGGGGCCCGGGTCTACTGGGGGGACCGGACCAAGATGAAAAATTTTCGGGGTAAGAACAACATCTCCATAGGGCCCGAGCCCAAGCCAGGATGAAAAATTTTGTTGTCAGATTTAGGAGGAGACTTAATTTGGGGAGCGGCCGAGTGGGGGTCCAAAGTGAAGGGGGCCATGTGAGGTGTTGCCCCGGGGCCCTTACTGGCTCTCGACGCCACTGTCTGATTGGCATTGCTTAGCATATCAGGCATCATACCGGCAAAACCAGCTCTTTTTTTTGGTGGGGTGGGGGGGGGAAATCAAAATTTAATTTTTTGGGTATTTGTAAATTCTGCATTCTTCTTTAAATCAGTGTTAATTTTATGGAGATTAGTTTTAGCGAAGTTATGAATATTTAATTTATTTTATATCAGCAATGTAGGTTTTGAGAAAACAGCTTCCGAAGATTCCTAAATCAATAGTTACCCTCACCTGGACCTCGGGAAGATAGGTTATGATCGCCACATCACCTCAGGGCAAAGATTTCACCATTCCTCTCATGACCAGTCAATATTTGTATAATATTACACCCCTATACAACAACAACCGACGGATCGAGCGAATCGACTATTAAGATATGGCGCAACAGCATGAGCGTAATCTCAGATTATCTTGTTTATTATTAAGATTTGTATTTTAAAAGTAATTTTAAATACTTTTCATTTAGATTTAGTGATTGATATTTTGCAGAAATATTCTTCAACATAGGACTATCTCCTATCTCCTGAAAATGTTTTAAAAATTTCTGATTCTCGAACGTTTTGGGTGCTTGTGCAATATTCAAAATTGCGAAAAACGGCGTTATTATTCAGGTGAATTGATAGAATGAAAAGCTATTTAAACGATGTGTATTTCAATTAATTTGCCCAGTCAATATTGGGTATTCAAAACAATTGTATGTTTAGTATGAGATGTTGGTTTCACAATTAGGCCTATATCGCCTTTATTAGATATTATATAATATACTTACATATTTTATACTACAATTTTATACTAAAAAAAGGTAATTCTGATGTGTTAAAAAACGATGGTGGTTTTCCTGACTAAAACACAGCCCACTCCCCTGTCATTCGCCGTAGGATAAGGATCAGTTGAAGCAAAATAGAAAAGGTCCTTAGGGCACCAATACCATTAAAAGTGTATGAACCTGTTAAATTTACCGGGCATTATGTTAGTCAAACAATCTGTAATCCATTAAACAATAATTTATGTACAGATCGACCGATTTAGAAAAAATGAAAATAAATGTGATTAAGAATAATATGCAACGTATAAATCGATGAAAAACATGAGGGCATTAAGGAAATCTTTTTCTCTTATAATCGGGCACATGCAAACAATCGTGATCTAAGTCATATCTTTTAAATCTTCTTTATGAATCTGGTTTTTTTAAATGTTCGGAAATATATGGTCATTTGTATATGAAAAAGAAGACCTATTTATATTCCCATGGGTTGGTTCCAAAAACAGAACACTTTGACTTCATTTTGATTTCTGCGACAATGTCAAGAAAAAAAAAACAGTCTTCGCATCATCAGTGTTCGTGATACAAGAGAAATAATCACCATACGTACACACATACATAATACATATATGCATACATGCTTTCGACCTTCAAGTTTGCTGCGAAATCTTTAAATATACATGAATGTAAATCATTAGCAATGTTTACTGCTATAATTCTTCATGAATGTAAAACCAACTCATGGATGCCCATGCAGGTGGAAGAGCATACTGTATGCTAGAAAAATAAGGGGTAAAGTATCTATTTTTAGACAAAACTGCTCCCACATTCATACACTTGACCTAACGCAGTCCGTACTGTTGTTATAATTATAGGGTCTTGATAATCAATTTAAAAAAAACATTCTATAGTAGGCTAAAAATATACCGTATCAAACATTTCTCTACAAATTAAATCGTAAGCATTGCAGAAGTTCACAAGAATCAGAACGACTGAAAAGCTTTTCATTTTGATTTCTATAATCCTCTGAATAGCTAAAATATTATGTGAAACATAGACTTTCTTCCTTAGGTTTAGTATTTCAATCGTGTTTCCAATATGATCTAAGCATCTTCTATGTTTTTATAAAGTGAATTGGAGAAGCTTGTACATTTAAGACTACACAGCCGTCGGACGCATTTTGCAAGTGGAGGCCATTACAGTAATAGCGTGGGGGGGGGGGGACTTAACAATAGGTTATTAAAGTGCAGATCCGCTACCCACATCCACATATATACATGTGTTTTTTTTTTTAATTTAGTAGGGGTCTGGTAATATATCCACCCCGGCCCACACTTGTTGAACAACTTGTTTGGTATCTCTGAATGCCCGAAAATAGATACTGACACAAAATTTAAAGTTCATGGTTGGAGCTGATGTGAGCAACTATTGAAAATATGGCACTCTAGAAAGTGGCGTAACTATTATAGGTTTCCAGGGACTCTGGTTCGAGAATACAGTCGGGCCGCTAACATATAAATTGAAGTAATCTATAGTGAAACCATCCCCCACCGAACACCATCCCTATATTTCTGAGTCTAGAATTTGGGGACAGAAAAAATGTTAATAATAAAAGCGATTATTTGCAATATATTGCTATTTTACTGAAGTAATCCATAGTACCTGGTAGTCTAGGTTGTGCGAGTCGATTGGCCGAGCGGTTAAGACAGGGGAACCGTGACATACAGCCATAATATACAGACATAATATGGTTCCGGTGGTGGAACAAGTCTTCTCGGATAAGGACTCTAAACCGTAGGTCCAGCGTACACAATTAGCTCGTGTGCACTTTAAAGAACCCAGCATATCATTCGAGAATATTAGGGGGTTACCCCGGTGTACTGGTCCATTTCTAGTCCCTGTCCGGCCACAGAAGGAGCGCTTACGACGCGGCCAATGTCAGGTATCCATCCTACCTGCGAATCCTTCCATACTACGTATAAACTAGATCATACACACTAGCTACGTAGTGACTCGATAAGAAGAAGAAGAAGAAGAAGAAGAAGAAGAGGAAGAGGAAGAGGAAGAGGAAGAGGAAGAAGAAGAAAAAGAAGAAGTCTAGGTTGCGTTGCTGGAATATTGATTACAAATGTATTATTATACATATAAATTATAGCTATTTTAGTATCATAAAAAAGCACAATATATACTTTATACTATACCGGTATCATACTGTTACTAATATTAATCTATATTAAAAACATTTGCTTCAACCGGACCATCCCTTGTCTAAATCTAAGTTTCGTGGCCTGAATAAAGGATGGGAGTAACTTTGACCGTATATAAGCCTATAAACTTTGATCACAGCATGTTTTTGTGCTTTGTTATTACAAATGTTCACAGCAGATCCCTGGATAGCTGACTTGGTCGTCGTCGGGAAAAAATGGGGGGGGGGGCGAGCGTGTGTGGGTAATGGTTCCCATGTGAAGATTATTTTGAGAGTATGACCTTGGGCGTCCTCTTACCAGTATAACTCAAGAACACTTAAGGCCTATAATATTCACAAAAGAAATAGTAAAGGCATATAGGCCTATGCCCTCTACATAATGCTAAAGAGTGGGTCCAAAAAAATATTTCCGGATATAGAAGATTGTATGACTCGGGATAATGACCAAATCACAATTCGTAGGCCTGTTTTAAATCATGTGAATAAGACTGCAGGTCAATTGAGAAAAATGATAAATAGTTCAAAATTTAATTTCTTATCAGTAATATAAATAAATTTAAATAAATAAATTGTATTTCTCGATGAATAAGTAAAGTGCAAGAAACATAAATACATATATTATACAATAAATAACAATGACCATGCAGGTGTGGTGAAATATTAATAATACACCATAGGTGACTGGAGTTGCTTATTCCTTCATGAATAATTAAGGTGTAAAAAACAAGAATAAGAACAAATAACAATGACTCAGGCCTATTTACCCAAAGTGAAATATTAGGAATATGCAAATATTTTAAATAGAGTGTCATAAATACACAGTTTGCAATATGCTATGCGTTATATTAGGAAATGGGCCTAAAATTAATATGGTTTTGAAAAATATTGGTTGGTTGGTGCACTTTTAAATACACTTACTTGCCAAATTTGCATTAATAAATTATTGATGGCGCTCTAAATGAATTGTGGCACCACTATTCACTGAACCGCCTGAACAGTCGGTATACCTTACGCCACTGCCTCTGATGCCAGTTGGCCGCTAGCCCTCAAGAGGCAAACACAACACTTAATGTTAGTTGGAGTATTGAATTCATACCTATCCCAGCCCAAACATGGTAGGCCCAGTGGGAACAATTTTGGAAAATATGGCATCTCTGGACGCCCAGAAGTAGAAGGTAGCAACCTGCAAAGCAGCTACCCACATTCAACACCCATGCAGGGGCAGATCCAGGATTTAGCTAGTGGGAGTGCATTACTGAACCATCTTCACCCCAAAAATGCATAAATAGTTAATTGCTATAGTTATACCTCTAAGGATTTTCAAAATCAATCTTAATTACTGAAATTTAGGATTGTCAATAAAGTTAAAAAGATAGGCAATACAAAGATAAACGAATGGTGGATTTTTGTTTAAATATACAACATTAAAAAGACAATTTAATGCAACATAATAAAAGTTCAGGTATCAGAGTTAGTGTATATTCATTTTTAAAAGTAAGAGAATTGAGAAAAGGTCCTCCGGCCAAAGCCTGCCCTGGACTACCGCCTTTTAGTTAGTAATTACAGTACAGTACATACATTGTACATGAATTTTAAAGAAAAAAATTAATTAAAAACACTCTTGGTTTATACAGGAATTTAGGTGATTTAATGTCGGTTAATACATGCCATGATGCAGATTGATGTTACAGTGGCCCTATTTATTGTTTTGTAGTAGTACTTTCCAAAATTTCATTCATTTTCATTTTGAAAACAAAAAAATGGCCCCAGGAAAAAATGGGGCCCAGTTTTTCCTACAACCCCGGATGACAATGCCTATTCTTTGCCTGTATGGAATGGCTCGAGTTGGAGTCCATCTTTTCAACTTCTGGATTTCTTTGTTTATGGACAATTGGAAGTGTGATCTAAACGTTCGATCGTCGTCATCGTTACAACATTGCACCAAAACCCACAACTACAGTATCTGTTGACCTCCCATGTACCCTGGTCAAATATTGCTGGGCCCTACTACTACTGCAGTTGCGGTGAGTAAGACAAACATTAGGACTAATTTGATCTAGTTTATTATATTTATGAATTATATTAAATAAATTAATGTAATAACTTAAAAATACGTCATGCCTACTCCACTATGATATTACAGACTGTTAACGCTATCTTGGTAAAACTTTAAAGTCGACTAAGTTACCATGACGTCATCACTAAACTTGATGGTTTGGTTGAATTTTCAACGACAATATCATTATAATTGAACTCTTTTGAACTTCTGCAAATGATCGATTACTGGCGACATGTGAAAGCTAGGTTCCGGAGGAAATATGTTGTACAAATTGAACATTCTAATGAGACTTACTAGGCAAAGCAACTCTTGCTCAAATCTTAATGTAGGCTTCTTTTAGTAATTTCATAATTATGCCTGTACAAGATGCCTACCAGAGAAACAATGATAAAGGCAAAGATAATGATAATAATAAAAATAATAATAATAAAAATAGTAAAAATAATAATAATAATAATAATAATAATAAGAATAATATAAAATAATAATATTAATAATAGGCCTAATAATAATATTAAAAATAAAAAAATAATAATACAGATAAAAATAAATAAATAATAAAAGAAGTAGTAATAAAGATAATAACAATAATAATGAATGAAGATCAAAATATTGCATTGAAGTGAATTCAGTTAGTTTTTAAAACATGATTTGTAGGGCTGGACTGTTGAGCTTTGGCTTATATAATAATATTAATAAATAATAATGTAATATTACATTATATTATATTAGGCATAAATTAAACTTCTATTTTGAATTTTCATTATGTAAGTCAATTTAATACTTTTAAGACTTGTTATGAGGATTGTATGTTATTATTATTATTATTATTGTTGTTGTTATTGTTATTATTATTATGTTGTAATGATGTTGTTTGTACTGTTTTTTTTATTTTATTAAAGAGGGCCCCTGAATATCAGTTAACCTACTGGGCTAAACTGGAAGGGTTACCCTCTTTAAAGATGGTTGAAAAAAAAAAATTTAAAAAAAAATAAAATAAAATAAAATAAAAAATAATAATAATAATAATAAGAAGAAGAATATAAAATAATAATATTAATAATAGGCCTAGTAATAGTATTAAAAATAAAAAAATAATAATACAGATAAAAATAAATAAATAATAAAAGAAGTAGTAATAAAGATAATAACAATAATAATGAATGAAGATCAAAATATTGCATTGAAGTGAATTCAGTTAGTTTTTAAAACATGATTTGTAGGGCTGGACTGTTGAGCTTTGGCTTATATAATAATATTAATAAATAATAATAATAAGAAGAAGAAGAATATAAAATAATAATATTAATAATAGGCCTAATAATAGTATTAAAAATAAAAAAATAATAATACAGATAAAAATAAATAAATAATAAAAGAAGTAGTAATAAAGATAATAACAATAATAATGAATGAAGATCAAAATATTGCATTGAAGTGAATTCAGTTAGTTTTTAAAACATGATTTGTAGGGCTGGACTGTTGAGCTTTGACTTTATTTAAACAGATGGAGGTCTACAGTTCAAGCATACGTTTTTGAATGGATTTTTCTCAAACAAGGTTGCATTTATTTTTTAAACATCATGGAATAAAGTTACTATTTTTATTTGCTACTTACACTCCTCCTGTGCAACCCTAGCACTCATGTAACTACGAACTATAATTGGTATTCACTTATTTTTACATATAGAACATTCGCAGTAAAATTTAACACATTCTTCAATTTTGGATGGATTAGTAGGAATGAGGCAACATATAACATTATGGTTAGATTACCTTCCAATTTGGCCATCAACACGTAAATCTTTGAACTTTGTTCAATGATAGCTTTGACTTAGAGCTCAGGAGGATACCCATACCACATTTGGTTGCTATGATGCTACATTTGAGCTGGACATTATCATTCAAACGTTTACAAAACTATGATAGTTCAGATAGATACTTTGTTTCTGAATACAGTACTCATAAAATATATTAGAAATTCCTCAAATTTGGCATTATTGCTATTTATTACCTATCAATGTAATAACATTAAAAGTGCTGAATTTGATTTTTCAGTTCCTCGCTGTTTTAAGATTGACCTGTTGTCACTGTCAAATAATGATTCAGTTCCAAAAGTCAACATATCGGGTGATATTTTGAACGTTTAATTGGTTATTCGTTGAAGGGATTAAAGGGCGCGTTTTTCGCTAACTCGATCAATGCCAATTCCATAGATTTAAAATGGGTAAAGTAGGGCTAGCTAGCTAAAATAGCAGATAAGACACCTATAACAAAAGGGTTATAACAGACATACATCGAGCAACGTCATAGCATTTATATACTATAGCTGAATAGATAGTCATTGCTATGCAGCAGTGTCAAAAACAGCATAAATTAGTTTTGTTAATTTCATAACACAATGGAATGCCTACCCCAAGATGGACCAGTCACGCGTTTACCTATTCGACGGGCGATAAGAAATTCAATATTAATCATTTAATTAATTCATTCGTTCGTTTGTTAATCATTTACCATTAAGCTCTCAGATCATAGATCTCATTCCAGGAAAACCACGTCAAAAAAAACAACATTAGCTTTGATGCTGCTCATTCCAAAATAAATTATGGCTATGCAAATCAGTTGATTTCAAATGTACTTGATGGTCACAATTCATTTAAGGGGACTTGTTCAGGCAGGTCTTTTGGTTGTGCCAGGGTAAGTACAGTCGGCTTACAGGCTTACCGGTAGCAGACAGGAGGTTAATTGACTGAACTTGACACTGACACCTCCGTGAACCAATAATCATTTACCGGTATGAAAACTAGGAATTTATCTTACATCCAACATTCATTAAGTAATTGTTGCTTTACAATGACTTCAGGACATCTCATTAAAGTCATTCTAAGTAAGCGCTGCAGGCTTGCAATCATTAGTCCTTTTAAAAGTGCTTAGCTTTTGAAAGGAAGCATGGTAATGCAGGCTTCAAAAAAAGATCCGGAATGTGTATCTAATTCAAATGGCCATATATAGAAACTATAAAGTATTATACAATTAGCACATGTTGTTCTAGGACAAATCGACTTGTAGCTTTACTCCTGCTTTACTAGACTTTACTTTTCTGAAACAATTCTTAAGCTGAT
This sequence comes from Anneissia japonica, assembly GCF_011630105.1. Classification (NCBI taxonomy): domain Eukaryota; kingdom Metazoa; phylum Echinodermata; class Crinoidea; order Comatulida; family Comatulidae; genus Anneissia; species Anneissia japonica. Next base: position 3,563,708 of record NW_022716829.1, read on the forward strand.
AGCATTGGATTTAGTCGAGTCAACATTATCGATAACAGTATGTATATGGGAAAAATCGGAAAATAGTTTTAAAAGATCTGCATTTGCCAGAGTATGTCTGAAAATATTTATTAAGTGTATCATTACCATTACCTTCTTTTATAAATAGTTTAATATATCACTGCAAAGAGATCGTCATTTTCTCATGGTATATTGTAAAAATACAGTAGAAAAAAATTAGGACCTCAAAAGATTAAAAAAAAAGAAAACATAAAAACTAGATAATTATTTATTATTAATTATTATTGCTATTATTTATGATAAATTTTAATTATTCAAATAGAAAACATCAACTAGATAATTATTCAGATCAACCAGAGAAAACAGATACATTATGATAATTATGAAAAAAAAAAAGAATTGGACTGCAACATTTTTAAGAGAAAAGATAATAAAAGGTGCACTGCTCCTTGTTGTGATTGGGGAGGTTTAGTTCCAAAACAATTACCATTTTGAGTTCAATAAATCAATGAGAAACTACTGCTTTTATATCTGGAAGCGTCAAATATTAACTGCGATATGTTGCTTCCATTTCTGAGATTGTAATTCATCCTATAAACCGTAATTCGGGCAACCACTGACTAAACTGTGGGTATTTTTGGAGTTGTTTTGCAAATTTCTTACAACTGAGTAATCTACGTTTGCTGAGCGTGACTAAATTACACAAGGTACATACATCATTATAGGATGTATAACTGTTACCCAAAATGATACGTAGAGCTCTTTTCTAAAGAGATTCTAACATATTAACTTGTCGTAGTGAACATATACATCCCTTGTAGATTGTGATCAAATCTGGTCTTGATAGGTTAAATTTCTTTAGCTCGAGGCTACCAGCCACCGGATGACCGGGAAAAAAAAGTCCTGGAAAAACCAGCTCCTGAAAGAATGGCCGCGGAAAAATGGCCCCAATGATAAAATTCATTAATAAAAATGATTTTTTTTTTAATCTTCCAATTATTTAAATGTTGCAAAACAACAAAAATGGAATCAATAAATCAACATAAATCATAAACCAAAGGATCCACTGATTATACGTAAATAGAATATGAGTATAGTGACTCTGAAAAATGACAGACGTGAGGCCATAGTTGATTCTACGTTTCGTTCTTTATTGGAACATTGTCAAGAATGAATCTTGACAATGTTCCAATAAAGAACGAAACTTAGAATCAACATAAATCATTATATGCATTTTTTTAAAACTTAAATAATTTAGTTTTTAAAAAGAATCCATACCGTAAAACCTCGAATAGAAACCCAATGGGCTTAATCTTGAGAAGAAGCCCTTCTCAAATTGAAAGCCCCTCTTTAAAAAAGAAAAATTAGCCTCGAAAAAAGCCCATCTCGAAAAAGAAGCTCATGGGCTTCTTTTCAAGATAGCATAGGCTTTTATTCAAAATAGTAGGCCCTACAGTACATACACTGTACATGAATTTCAAAAAAAAAAAATAAATAAATAAAAACACTCTTAGTTTATACAGGAATTTAGGTGATTTAATGCTGGTTAATATATGCAATAATGCAGATTGATGTTACAGTGGCCCTATTTATTGTTTTATAGTTGTACTTTCCAAAATGTCATTCATTTTCATTTTGAAAACAAAAAGAGATTCTAACATATTAACTTGTCGGTTTGTGAGGCCAGAATTCCAAACTGGGGTAGCATATTCGAATAGTGAACGTGCAGATTCCTTGTAGATTGTGATAAAATCTGGTCTTGATAAGTTAAATTTCTTTAACGGTTTTAACATAAATAATTTTCCGTTTAATCTCTGAACAATGTTACTTGCATGCGATTCCTACTTAAGCTTCAGTAGTATTCGGAGTATAAATGACGTCGTTATATGCGTGATAAATAAAAGAGGATAAAAGTTTGGTACCTTGTGGGACGCCACCATGCAGAATTTTACTATATTCCAAAGATCTTATATACACAAGATAGCGTTCTCCGCGATTTAAGCGTAACAAATAGAAGCGTCGGTCAAGGTTCAAAAGTTTCCAATTTAAGCCTGGTTTCCTGTCGACGTAAAGTTCAGAATTTCTTACGATTCATACGATTCTTACGACTGTTACGAGAAGTTGGACAAAAACAGCCGCGTCTTGATCTTGCTGGGCCGCAGACAAAATAAGCCGGTTACGATTCTTACGATAAGTTGAATTTTTCAAGCTCGAACGGCAAAGCCTCTTCTAACATGCATGTTACGTCAAGTTGAATTTTTCTTTGCGACTGCGATATGTTAACATTTCTCACTTCCTGTCTGGTATCCTCATTAAAATTACCTGGCGAGATTCGAGGACAATTTTCACTGTTGGATTTAAACAATAGTCTAGTCCTGTAGTACAGAATAAGGGCCTACAAATCTCGATTTGCTAACTTTCTCGTTATCAATTTTAGTGTTTCGTTCTCAAAATATCAATTTGGCCTATACTTTGTTTATTTCATTTCACCTTATTATATTATGTTTTGAACTGACAGATCTTATCTCCAGATATACAGTTATACAGAAAACATGATTTAAATGTTAAAATTCGGGTTGTATAATATAAACATGAATTAAAATTAAGAATGAAATACACTTGAAAAAATTGTTTATTGAAATTAACAGAAAATATTCCAACTGGCAATAGGCCTATATATTTTATATTTTATTTATTTATTTAGGCCCTATATTATAATGGTTTATACATAATTTTTATATTATAGGCCTATAAGTTTTTTTTTGTTAATTTCCCCATCGGTCTTGTCAAGCCCCCTCCCCACCCATCAGCCAAAGGTCGTCGGGCAGTCGGACCAAAAAAATAAATAAATAAAAAATAGGCCTAGTTTTCCCATCCCAGCCAATCAAGAAGTCAAGCAATCCCTCCCATACCCCGGATCCGGCCTTCGACCCTCGGATAACGATGCGCGCTATAGTTACACCCATAAATACTTAGG
>NW_022716829.1:3566748-3578054 GCF_011630105.1 Anneissia japonica
CTGTGTATAGGGCTAACAAAATCTATAAGATTTTACATGCCTATCATTGTGTTTGAAAAAAGTGGAGGATATGCTTCTTTTTAACCATTTCAGTCAATGAGATTTCTAGTTCGTCGACAATGTTGTTGTATAGGCAAGATATACAGACAGCATACGTTTCCGCTTACTTTTCTTATGAAAAGTTGACTTGGAGTCAACTTTTCATAAGAATCGTTTGCAACGCAACGTATGCGAGTTCATTCAACAAAAAGGCACTAAATCGCGGTTTCCTGTTAAATAGTGGAAAATCGACTTATCACATGAAAATTCAATACGTCGGTTTCCTGTCCAAAACTGTTTTGCGACGATTTTAGTTTACGTTACGTCGATTTCACAACGCACCAGTCGTAATCGGTTTCCTGTCAAATCGCATTTTCTTACGATAAAACGACGTAATCGTAAGTAAATCTGCCTTCTTACGTCGACAGGAAACCAGGCTTTAGCAAGAGGGCGCCATTCATGCGCTATTATAGCAAAGCAAAGATCTTATAAACACAAGATAGCGTTCTCCGCGATTTACGCGTGCAAATTCTGTAATAAGGCATGAATGGCGCCCTCTTGCTAAATTGGAAACTTTTGACCCTTGACCGCTCTGATCTGACCATACAGTACACCGCCTGTGAACAGCAGAACAGGAACCATCTCAGATCCATGGCAACAGGTAGGACGCCCTCTTCAAAAACTTATTACTTTTTCTCTTCGGTAATAGCGCATGAATGACGCCCTCTTGCTAAATGGGAAACTTTTGAACCTTGACCGACGCTTCTATTTGTTACGCGTAAATCGCGGAGAACGCTATCTTGTGTTTATAAGATCTTTGTAGCAAAGAGAAAAAGTAATCAGTACATCTAGACGTGTATAAGAGACAGTCAAAGGCTGTGTTCACACCATTCATGCCTTATTACAGAATTTGCATGCGTAAATCGCGGAGAACGTGTTTATAAGATCTTTGCTATATTCGAAGTAATGCCCTTATTTAACCACTTAACTTCTGTTTGGGAGAAAGCTACATATCCAGGGGACTATTGATGGGGTAACATCTTAATTAATTAGTTTAATAATTATTTATTTATGATCAATTAATTCAAATGCTTTGGAGAAATCTGTTATGACTACTGAGCTATGGCTTGAACGAGAATCAGCATGTTTAGACAAATTGTTGTTCAATTTAATCATGTAATTTCCATCTTCAAATGTGTTTTTTTTTTCTGACAAAGTCCCTTATAAAGCTAAAGTCGAGTATATTTATACAAATATTTCCTATCACCTGTCGTGATATGTGCATATTTACCAATAATTATACGCTATAAACGTAACTATCCTCGTAACGTATTTTATTTTTATCTAATGTTTATTTCTGGACCAAAGAGATTTTCCTGGCAGCCCTAGAGCTGGCAATAGAGGGAGTTACGTGTGTGACGTTCCTCTAATCATATTACTGACCAGCTCACTTAACTTGATGAAGTCAGGTTGTCAACATGATAAAAGCTTACGTAAGCAAATATCAATTGGTTTACCAAGATGATAACGTATGTATGTAATAATAGGCCTACATGTAGAAAAGACAGATAAAAGAATATTGGAATAGGAATGGTCTGGATTATTACAATAACGTTCTCCTTTACCTGTCCTGGAAAATGCTGGTGAAATGAACTATGTTTGAATGCATTAAACTCTTCCCACACTAAAGCCCAACTCAGACAGCGTCGCCGACTCGCAGCCCGACGCGATATGTTGACGCGTCGGATCTGTGTGAATTAAACACAGACACAATGGCCTGGGCTGCCACGATGGCTTAAAGCTACATTTACACTCGACACACAAAGCACAAAGTGCGCTTAGTGATGAAAAATATAAACGACGCTTCATGTCGGTGTCGTGTCGTTATCGTGTCTATTGTCTCCGTCGATGAATCCCGTCCGGCTGCGTCGTACGACGCTGTCTGAGTTGGTCTTAATATGTTTTATGTGACAAATTCGTATAGTTTACTCATACATGGTCATAGCATACTAATGAGCAAATCACAGGTGTGTCTTACATAAAGTTACAAAGCATTAGGCGGACTCATCGCGTTTGTCTGAGCATTCCAACTCTGCATTGTTTCAATTCTGTTGGTGTAAGGCTGGTTTCCTTAAATTCAAACTCCGGAGGGGGAAAAAAATTTATATGTTGTAGAACTGATTTTTCTAAGACAGAATATTTTGAATATTTAAAAACTGGAGGGAAAAGGGGCGTAACCGCAATTGTTGTAATGCGTAGCAGGTCTCCCCGTTTCGACCGACCAATCAGAATCACCGAAAGCTGTCGGCGATAGCCTGGCGTGTAGCGATTGTATGGCCACTATGCTTCACATTCATCTGTGAATAAACCTCAAAAGTCTATACTGTAAATTGCTTACAAATATTTCGATCTTTTTCGGTGTTGCAATATGATGAAATCAACTACACAATTTATGAATGTGTTATTTTATAACAATAGTTCCTAGGTATTACAAGCACATAGTATTACTGATTCAAATATTTCTATTATCGTCTTTCTTGGCATAACATAATAGGCCCCTAAATAATATTTATTTGACATTTCACTTTTACATCAGTGGCAACACACAGTAAAGTGGCGACATAAGCACCCCTCCTAACGTGAAAATTTCCTTAAGCGCCCCGTTTGAATAAACGCCCCTCAATAATTCAATCAATTCTGGACTGTGGATGTTGGCATGATTTGAGGTGTGGAGTGGAATCACATTCTCCTTTAGTCAATATCAAAATGAGGATATTTATCTTGGATAGATGAGAGCTCCCTGAACAGACAGTATATTTCCAACTTTCATCTTATATTTTCCTATAGCCTATTCCTACGTGCTTTTCCGACAATTTGCAGCACACATTCTCATCTGAGTTTTCAAGAAAACCTGCATTGATCATGCAATCCTGCTAATCTCAATCGGCCGATGGCCAACAAGCTCTAACCACCACCACTAATTTAATCTGCTATTCTGCTGTTATGTAATAATGTACTCACAACATTCTTGTCGTGAAAAGCCATGCTCTCTGTACGATTATCTTCTTTTCCACCGCACCACCATTCGTAATTTGCGGTTTCCTGATGTCCTTCTACTGTATAATCATTTTTCGTTCAAAATGTGCTTCTTGAATTTAATAAATTCTCATAATAACCCCTCGATTTTCAACTATTTCCATAAGCGCCCCCTCAATTTCCACTCTGTTTTGATAAGCGCTCGTTCGAATAAGCGCCCCGTTTGAATAAGCGCCCCTCAAAAAGTGCAAAAAATATTTTAAGCGCCCGGGCGCTTATTCGCGCGAGTACGGTAGTCAATCTTAAACTAATGAAAAAAGAGGAAAACAACTTTAAGCTAAAAATATTAAGAATAAGAAAATAAAAAAACTTAACTGAAAGGAAAATACAATTTACTATTGTGATATTACTGAATATTCTAACAGTTATTGTTAGTTCATACTGAAGAGATAAATCTTTGATCTCAAATTGTCTAATTACTTAAAAAAATATTGGAAACTTCAATGACATCATAATTTTCCAATCTATATTTCAAAGGTAGACCGATAAATCAAAATTTGCTACGGTACATTTGAAGCTTTGAATTAAAATACATGAATCGCTTAAATGTAACATGGATTCTATTAAAAAAATATATATATATATCAAGGCGAAAAGATCAAGTACTAATGTAAATCAGTATGAGAATTTTTTGAAACATGTTTAATTTATGATCAAAGTAGAATATCAAAATAATGAGAAATAATAACTTCTAACATAAAATATTCCAGTAATGTAATAAATTCTTCAAATCAAAGGGTCCACTGATTAATTTCAGATAAATGCATACCTGAAGTAACTAAAATATACAGGTACTGTAGATCTATATGCCGTCGTGCTGGGATTTAGTATTTTGACAGTTTTGGTCATTATTTAGCAATGTTTCCTGTGATAACCCGAAAAACTGTCAACATTTTAAAATTCCCGCACCATGGTGTGTATCTCTTTGTTAAGAGTATTCATTATTATTCCATAAAAAAACTTATTTTTCTTCAAAAATATTATATAATCTTTCTTACAGACATATTTATTTTCATGTTTTCATTATTGTTGTATGTTTTGTTTTTATATTAATTTAATGATTACTTTCTTGCCATAGAGTCTCTAGCAAGCCTTTCGAATGCTAAGTGATTAGTGTAAATCAAATAGCTTAAGTGAATATTAATCAAGGATACTGGCGTACCCTACAAAGGAAAGCCATTCTATTTGATTAATTTTGGTTTTGCCTTATGAAATTATCCATGAGTAGCGAAGGTCCAGCCAGACACCATATATTTTAAAAACTATTTACCGCCGCCTAAATGTAGGCCTAAGTAATCAAGGTAATCGTACATATGAAGATAAAGTGTAGCTGTATATTCAGAATGTCGATCAGCATGAGAAAGAATGATAGAACATCGTCACCGTGGTAAGCGAGAATGTCTGTCCCAGAAATTGTTCCAATGAAGCTGTTCCAATGAAAACGTAATATATTGATTTTACTCATTTTGCTCGCAACTGTTACAAGCAGGAACGCGTCCACTGTATGCATAATTCGTAAATCCGGGTACTCACTGCGCCCGACGGTCGTCGGCCGACGAGATTCTATGAAGTATGCAACGCGACGACACGCGCGCAACGGATCGTTTTTAATAACGATGCGTTCTGACTGCCACAGGCAATCAGCAGAAGGCATCACGTCGTCTAAGGCCTAGTTAAGACTAGGTGGATAAACCAGGCTCAACTCACCGGGTTTATCCACCCGCCAGTCTGAACTAGGTGGCTTATCTCAAGCCGGACTGTGTTCCTATAGTAACTAGGCCTGGCGCGTCACCGTGTTCAACTTTTCTAAGCCGGGCTTTAATCGTTACGGGGGTCTTGCATTGACTTCCGGGTAACAACATGACCAATCAGCATTCAATTACGTACGCTGTGAGCGAGCGAACGTACGTTTCGCGAGAGCAATGTTTTGAAACACGTTTCCGGGTTACGGTTCATTATTATGCAAATTCTCGCCTGGCTAAACCCGCTAGTCTGAACGCCCGGCAAAGTTAAGCCGGGCTTAACGTTGAGCCGGGCTTAACTCAAGCCTGGCTTATTTCCAAGTCTGAACGTAGCCTCACGCTCACAGGGAATGGCGGTAGATTTGTCGAGCGTCCAAGTCGTACGACGCAGTGAGTGCCCAACTTGCTACGAAATCATTGAGATCGTTTTAATGAATATTGATATGAGGATAAATGAATCAATCTTAAAATTCTATATATTTTATCAATACAAGTGCATTCTGGAATTAGTGCATCATGAAGTAGTAAAAAGGGCAAAACTACATTTGCCACAATGTCGTTCTAATAATTAAATCATACTATTGATTTTAATAATCGATAAACTATATAAAAATAATCTTATTAAACAGTTCTAATAGATTTGAAATGATCTTTTTAGTTATTTTTATAATGTTCTGTGTAAGAGCACACTTAATGTGTACTGGTAGACCGTTCAATATACCATTACATCTCAAAAATACAAATTTATATTTGAAACAATTTTACCTGAATTACTCTTCAAAGAAATAATATTACAAAACAAAACTGCATGTTAAAAAATATGAACGTGTAACGATTTCGTTCTGGTTTATGATTAACGTGTTTCATTTTTTAATAAAATGTATACAAGAGACTCCGTGACTACATGTTTCGTACTCTTACAGCGTATTTGTAGTAACATTAGTGCAACCTTCAGGCCTTAAAAACCCATCGATATTATGGTAAGACATGTATTGATGAAAAATTACCCTATGGTTAAAGTAGGAACCTAATGTATGGTAGTACTCAGATCCCAGTCTACAGTGGTTCTAATCGTTATTATTATCAAAGTACTCACAAAATTTTAAATGGGCCAAGTTCATTGTTTCTTGCTCACTCCACATCCATTTAAAACCAACAAATTACAATAATATAAAATAGAAATATATTATAGAAGTTCCGAACACTGTTACGCAAATTTGGAGTGTAGATTTGAATCTAAGTTTAAATTTCTGTCTCGCTATCCCAATGTACGGCATGTCGAAAAAATAACATTTTGTTGTTAATGGTACCTAATTGCCACTGAGAATCGATGTATGCCTAAAGTGGACCTAGTATTTATTATGAAATGCTTCGCTAAATGTTTAAATACTATTGTAAAGTTAAAGGATAGAGGTGATTATTGTTGACAAATGGATTGGTGACTATCCGAGAAGTCTGTCGGTGATTAAGCAGCTGATTGAACAAACGACCAACAACAAAAATATACGTAATGTGGTTTTTGACAATACGACAGACTATTAGAATGGAGTAGGAAATTGTCTAAAGCTAAAGCGATGAATCAGTGCCCAGTAATGCGGCATTTACGTATTCATCTTTCAGGTTTCTATTATTTGTCGTTCATTATTTTTCCTAATTTAACATCGATGATGAATTATACATTTCCATAATCTCCGGAATGTTCTTTTGTGTAACTTCCTAGCTTTGTAACACTACATCAATTACATTTTAATGCCTCTTAATTCAAAATGCATTATTTTGTAGACATGTTTGTTGAAACTATAATAGCTACTAGAGAGTGGTCTTTACCAGTGGCGGATATAAGGAAGGCCCAGTCGCCCCCCTCCCCTAAATTTTTCAAAAATTATAACAAAAATGGAGAAAAAAAAAGAAAATTAAATTTCAAATTTAAATCGGAGAGTGCCATTTCCGGCTATCTAGAGGTGCCATAATCATAAATTTGTTTACCTCAGCCCCACCATAATTGGGTGGACCCTATCTGTGCAAGTCCTTCCCTAAGCCCCCTCTATTTCGAATTCCTAATATTACAATACGTCATATATTATACACATATATTTATATATATATATATACATATATGTATATATGATATATTTATCATATATATACATATATATATATATATATATATATATGATATATGGATTGAAATCCGATTGAAGCACCTAATTCTTTTGCATTCATGTACATGCGTATTAGACAGCACGAGTCTTTGATGCATGGCAAATAGCAGAAATCATTATGATACGCCCTCTTCCTATCAGCAAATTCACGACAAGACGAGATCTCCGAAGAGATGCTTTTTATGATAGAGATAAACTCTAAATCGTCTTGCGGTAATGCTGTAAATATATATAAATACATTTTTACGCGTTAAAGAAGTGGAACCTGCTAGTGAGAAAACATTATACCTACATATAAAAGTCTTTGACAGCAATGATTATTATATGGTTTTGTAAGTGCTAGTTGGGTATGAAAAGGAAAGTTTTATAAAAGTATCAACTACCATTCCAAGTTCAATAATAGTGATTAACGTTTAGCACTTACAGTTCATTAACTCGATTCAAATGCCACTTTTGGGATTTATTGCTTAGATACTATTCCACAATTATGGCCATTTAATCAAGTTTTGCTCTGAACTCTTTTGCTTTGATACATTGTTACTTCAAAAGGCTTTATATTGATGTTTTACAGATTGATGTAGATACTTAATTCAATAGAGTAGCACGGGCAAACGTGTATTTCAACTTTATTGCGGCTTAGAATAAGAACACAACGAAGATGATAGATGATATAGTCGAGTTGATGCTCAGGATTCGCATTAAGTGGGTTGTGTCTGATAACCAATCTTCCACGCTGCTTAACTCGCTTGGCGACGCTTTCTCTACCTGTCATTCGATTTAGATGTTGGTCATGGATCGTGGCATTTAAGAGGCATCGTTGCATTCAACCGTATTTGCAAGTGCGTGTTATCAGTCAATGATTTGATCACCCTCGACGTATTTCATTCTGATGATCTGGCCTATAGACATCTCTTAGTTAACCTTTTAGACATGATGTATTGTCATCAATAAAAATGTGTAAAGTGTAATGTAAGCGTAATAATAATCTTAATAAATTATTATGACATAAATATTCATCAATTGTTAGTTATATATCTCATGCATTAATTGATTACCATTTTCTTGTGTTGCTATACAATCCTATTTGTTACTTTTATATTCATTATACAATGTTTATTCAAATGGGGTGTGTATCGAATAAATACGTATGTCAATTATTGGTTTGTTTAAGTTTATTTGATTCATGGTATTTTCGTATTCTTTTAATATGCTCAGTGTTTTAAGAACGAATTCAATGAATGGGATGATCGTTGATTTGTGTCTCATTTAGTGATGATCAACTTGCGTTCTAAATTTGTGTCACCTTGTTTAGAGGGCGATGACCATTTACGCGTTACGGTAATGCGTTCACTCAGGTAGATTATTGTATACTGTATTGATAATGGTCCAATTAATTCATCATCGGCGCTTGCACCATGTCGATTGGCTTCACATAATGTATTCGACAGCAACCAAAAGGCGAACTATAATAAAGTATTGTTATAGCTGCATAATATAGCTTGTGTCATTCTCTAAAGCTCTTTTCATGGAAACCAACATAAGGAGGAAAATCATACAAACCGATTACGGCAACGACGATAAAGGACTTTTCAATTAAAACCTAACTGTTCCCTGGGAAAACCACCAGAACTTTAATCAGTAACGGTAACAAGTAGAATCGGGTAATGAAATAATATAAACACACAGGAAAATGTATTTTTAAGAAATTGCCTCTTGGCTTTCTGCTTGCAGTCCGCTACCACCCAAACAACTGCCACCTGGTTCGCTGTCTTCCATGCTGTAAACTCGACTGAGCGGGCGCATGGAAAGCCATTTTATCATTTACCTCTCAACAACAGGGAAGTGGAATGCATTTCACTTAACTGCAATTCATTTACACTTAACTTGAAATGCATTCAACTTACGTGTTGTCAAACTCACAACTTACTTGGTGCCAGCGTCGTCAACACAGTAGTGGTAATTGCCAAAGTTATCCATCGGTCGGCGATCGGCCGACGAGATGTATATATCCGTTCATTATGCTTTTTTTATTATATGGTCCGTGTAAATAAATAATTTTCAGCGTTTGCTTATACCTGATAATATCTCATGACATTGTTACTTCTGTGGCGCCTTTCCTTGTGGTTATGGGCTAACTTTTATACTTGGCTCATATTTTAATTTCGTTTACATCCAACAGAAAATATACCCACTCGTCAATTACGGAATACATTATACAACGATACATCAAAAGACGAGTATTATTCATTAATGATGCTTAGGCAATAATTGTGTAAGTTGTGTTGTATTTTCTTTTTCTCTCTCACTCTCTCTCTCTCTCTCTCTCTCTCTCTCTTTGAGACACTAATGACTTTGGGATCGAAAGAAAAGTCTACTTATCAATCTAATTTAATAATGGTCCGCAATCTTATGGCCTATGAATCCAAGAAAAACAACACACTATTTTCATTTAACGTTGCTTTCACACTCTTAGTGTGCCGCGCGTATTATTACAATATTGGGTTTACTTTATTAGCGTTGCTTTTTGTTCCCAAAAACCTTGGCCGGTGTCGCTTGCACTCTTTTGCGTTTCCGCTTGGTTGATGTTCCCACGCAACAGATGAAATAACGACATAAAAACAACCATTATAATTTTGAAAATGCCCATATTACTCCAGCTTTGTTTTTTTGTTTTTTGTTTTTTTTTTTCTTGCTGTTGTCATCATTTTAAAATGTGCTTTGTAAAATGTTTGAGTATCTACTTCCCAATGACACATCATTTAATTTGTTTGCCCTCATCCTTCAGCGTTGATGCCTCCTTCATCAACTCATCGACTATATTGCGCTCAGATATTGTATTTTTAAGAAATTCAAATTATGAATTCAAATTATGAAAAAAATATATTTTTTTTCATAATTTAATCTATCTGTGTGGCATAGCCACTGGCATAAATGATGTCAAAATATATTTAAAAAAAAAAAAATGAGTCTGCTATTGTCTGTATAGGTCTGATTAATGACTTTGAATATTAGTATATATGGAGTGGCCCGCACATTTGTTCATGGTGTAGGAAATAGTCCCCTGGCCCAGAAAGGTTGCGTAAAAGACTGCTCTACACAAGTAAGTCTGACATTATTACCCCAGTTATTCGAATGTTGCATATAGAATACATCTAGCTCCCTGCAGGAGTTTTGCATAAATTGCTGCATGAAATATTATATTATCATCCCATTGACATTCAAACCTCTTTGTTGCCCACTTCTACTCCTGGGTGGATAGACAACTCGTTAATAAAGCGCCTTGCCCAAGGACACAAGCGAATTCCACACCGAGTTTTCCAATCCCGGACCCTACTAGGTTGAAAATCTGCACATGCCACAACCGTTTCCCCTAACCCCGATTATTATAAATACCGTATATTTACAATAATAATAATAATAAATAATAATAATAATAATAATAATAACAATAATAATAATAATAATAATAATAATAATAATAATAATAATAATAATAATAATAATAATAATAATAATAAAACCATATACTGTATCTTTGGTTTACAAATTGAAAGTTATGTTGGAAAAGTACTCTTCGAATGATTCCGTCACATATAATAAGTCTGGTAAATTTAGATGAAAGCTAGTATTAAATTTCGGAGGCGATGGGATTTACAATAAAAAACCAATCTATAAGAGAAGATCGGGTTTAATAATATTCTAACATTGATCTTATTACAATTACCGGAACTATTCCCCTTAGACACTATATTCAACAAATTAAATATACAGACACTTATACATGTTGGAATATACCTGTTAAAAATCTTTGCTTGAAAAGATTGAAACAATAACAAGAGCGACCGCTCATCGGTCCGAGCGTTAAACTGAGGTTACCTCTATTTAACTTTTAACGCTTCGTGTATGCACCTTTCAGACGAGGCTTTTTGTTGACACTAGTAAAACATGCTTAAATCATGGAGGAAATACCATCCATGCTTAAATACAGTACACACAGTGGCGTAAGTTATTACATTAAGTTTTCGGCAAGGGTTCATAATTGCCATTAATTACTACCACTAACATAAATAAATAAATAGAATAAAATAAAATGTCTTAAAATTGAAAAAAAAAATGAATACCAAGACGCACTTTGAACTGACGACCTTTTGCTTCCTTAGAACACATCGTTAGCCGACGTGTCCTATTAGTGGTAATGGCAGAAATGTACTAGTCCTTGCTGAAACCCGTGTTTTGTGCTTTGCAGGTGTATGTGGCACCCTGAGGT
>NW_022716829.1:3578797-3615150 GCF_011630105.1 Anneissia japonica
TAAATCATCAAAGAAAGGTAAATACAGTGTTCGAATAAAGGACATGATTTGAATCCAAGCCCCACCCGTGTAAATTTGACATTTAAAATAGAAATAATAATCGCCTCTATACATGATTTGAATCCAAGCCCCACCCGTGTAAATTTGACATTTAAAATAGAAATAATAATCGCCTCTATTTTTTAGCACTCCATTGCCCACGTCCCATAAGTTTGACACGACATAGCGCCCTCTTCTTCATTTTCAGTCTCAAAATACCATTTAAAGCCTCAGACAAAATGTAAGCCCATATTTTGGACAACAATCACCAACCATTCTATATCTTTGTAGACAAAGCATACCAATACTTATTATTATTTTTTGGCCTGACTGAAGAATAAGACCACTTAACCAACATACAAATTTTAATAACCAACAACACTCTGGTATTTACGGTACTTGCCCAATGTGACGTTGCGTCTTTAGATTTACATAAGATCATATAATAATGATGTTTTCTTCATATCATAGCATAAAAAAACCAAATTAAATCAGAGATAACGCCACATAAACATGACATATATACAGTTCTAGACATAATTATCAACTATGTTGTGAAAGCTATACTGCATAGCTATCTAAATACATTCGTCTATTTATCCAGTTTTCCTTAACTTGTCAATTGCACAGAAAAACACACGGCTTATAATCTCATCTCGCTATATTCATCTTGTATTTGAAAAAAAACTGTTATGACCAGATGTTGCATTTTCCAATGGTTCAAAAATCGCACCTACGGTTTGTCTTGAAATTAGATTCCTCTGTTTTCCGTGCACCTTAAATGTTTTATATTTCTATTGGCGTGAATGTTAGGAAATTGCGGTTAATTTTAGAAATTATTCAACTTATACACACCACACTTTCGACATGTTTAATTATAATGGTGTGATCAAAAAAGACTGTAAATTGCGGCTTTTAACACGACGAAAGATAATGTAAAATTCATATGGTTTAGATCAAATGTTAATGTTTCTGGAATTTGGCTTGATGACATTTTTGTAGTCAGGATTTTTTCGCTCCGCTTAGCTATGCGTAATGAATTTGATTTTTCGAACGATTAATTTTAAGAAACAAATACAAATTTTTGTAATTTTGAAATTTTTTTTTTATCACTTGATCTTTCCAGACAAAACATAAGCAACTTCAATTAGGCATTAAATAGACGTTGCGTAAACGTTGAATGCCAAGTAGGTTGCAGTTTGAAGACGATAGGGAGCCCGAATCTTACCTTCGTGCAATAGAAGTTCCCTATAGTATAAAACTAATATCATATTAGCATGCATTTATTAAATAATGCAATTATTTGTAAAGTGAATTGGCTTTATAATGTGTCACAAATATTATATATTAAACAAATTATCATTATTTAACTATTTCTGTATAGTTAATTAAAAATCCACACAAGATACAAACGGTAATTATGTTATCGGCCCCAAATACCGATACAGTATTGTAATTATTTATTTAAAAGCGTTTTTTGATACCCTGTATTATTGTTTTGAAGGCTAGAGATGATGAGTACTGTATTTTTGTCAGTGGCATAGCGATGGGGCAGGGGTCCCTGTTGCTTTTGAGACTGGAATCCCTTTTTGGGTCTAGGTCATCAATTCCATCGAGGGATTTTAGATGTGCTCGTCTTTTGATTAATAATAATAATAATAATAATAATAATAATAATAATAATAATAATAATATTAATAATAATAATAATAATAATAATGATAGTAATAATAATAATTATTATTATTTTATTATTATTATTATTATTATTATTATTTTAAATGCTTTTAACAAAGAATAAATGATATAATATCAGTGGCAGATTCCGGTATTTGAAACAGAGGGGACAGGGAAGGACTTTCACAGTTGGAGAGTCTGTACCACCTTTTGCCTAGTTTGGGGTAAGAAAATATATAATGGCACTCACAGACTTAAAGTGTTGAATACAATTTTCTTTTATCTGCACAAAAAAAAGGATTTGAAAAATTTAATGGGATCCCGGGCCGGTAGCCCTCCTCTTTATTCCGCCACTGGATATAATATTTTGCAGTCGATTTCAGAGACACATTAATGTTGCCTTGGTGGGGCTGAGATAAGAAAATTTATAATTATGGCACCTCTAGATGGCCGGAAATGACACTCAGACTTAAAATTGTGAATATAATTTTCCTTTGACAAATTCGGTGGGGTCACAGGGCCACCTCCTTTTAATTCGCATGGATTATGTCTTTGGTCGATTTTAGAGACATTATGCTGTTATGTATCAAGAAAGCCCTTTTTGGTCAGGGTGCTAGATCAAGGAGCCTGTGGGTAGGACACCTTTGTGGATCGCCGCATGAGAGCGCATATGCGTTACGCTACTGATTGTTGTCTGTGCACGCAAGGGCTTCGAAAACTAGGAGAGCTATCCAATAGGCAAACACCATTCAGACCTATGGTACTTTCCTGCAGCTGCATTTCATAGAATCTTAGTCTCTGACAAATGCTAAATATTCATGCCCAACCGGACATCTCTTAAGTTGGAAACCAACGTTAACCATCTGTTAAATGAAAGCAGTCGGCACAGATGCAACCACTGCAGAATTACTTAATGGATAAGGATGTACAGCACTGTTACCCAATATATTCAGCCTGGTTTAGGTTAAACCCGACTAAGAGTTAAGCCTGGCTTAACTTTGCCGGCCGTTCAGACTGGCTGGATTAGCCAAGCGCGAGAATGTACATATTCATGATCCGGAACCATGAAATGATTTTTAAAAACATTGCGTGCGAGACGTACGTTCGCTCACTCACAGCAGATTGATTGAATGCTGATTGGTTAATTTTTTCCGAGAAGTCAATTTTTTAAAAATTAGAAAAAAATAAAGAAAATTCTACTCAAATTTTGAGTCTAAGAGTGCCATTTCCGGCCATCTAGCTGTACCATAATTATAAATTTTCTTACCTCAGCCCCGACCATGGCAGGGCTGAAGTAGTATAGACCCTTCATCTAAGTCCCTCTCTGGGCCTCTCTATTTCACATTCCTGGATCCGCCACTGCATGTTCAGACCACCTCCATGTTCAGACTACCTCCATGTTCACCGACAATCAGCAGACGGCGTCGCGTTACCGTATCTGCGCTCATATGGAGCGAGTTGGATTCGTCGTACGACGCAGTAAATGCTCGCCTTTACAATGTCGGCGTGACCTCTCTATTCCTCAGGACATAAGGGACTCAACAATCGTTACATTGTATAAGAAAAAACGTTATAAAAGATATTGCAACAACCAAACTTGAGGAAAATAGAAATAATGTATGGAGACCCCAATTATAACCAAATTGGTAAACGATTAAAAATTAAACATGGATAAATGACATATTGTGTACATTAACAGAGATTGGCCACGGCACTGAATTGTAATGGAAATTAGGCCTATTAATGATGATTCTTTTATTTAATTTTATATTTTTAGTAATAATTAAGATTCAGTCTATTTTTTAGTTTATTGTATGTTCCATTTTAATGTAAACGAGGTCAGCTGTCTCATCAGAGTTATAGCGAATTTTTGTTTAAGCTGCACATGACCATTTTTGTTTGATTATGTATTCTGTTTTGCTAAAATCAATAAATGAAATGAAATGAGATTTAAACATACAGACGGCAGCAACAGTTTAATTTGCTTCCACATGAATGGAATTGATTATCGATGAATCAACATTATAATCATCAATGCGAGTCTCAATTACCAATAATGCATTTTCACTTAAATATTATTTGAAGAAATGTTAAACAATTTTACAAAGTAGATGGTTTCTTTCATTTTGTACATAGTGTTTGCAGCGACCTCAATGTTTTAGCATTGAAACTAGAATACGTTGTTGCGTATGCGTAGCTCTACAATAGAATCAGATATAATTCATATTTTCCTGAAAATCAAGCTATGTTAGCTTCGTCGTTGTAATTTATCCAACTGAAACCTATGAGATTACATACCGGTAATCTTCAATATGATATTGTTTATTTCCAATAGTGTGAAGGGCGACTTCATATTACTGTATATCTCTGCAAAGATGTAGTGGCTGATTAAAGCATTAAATGTCAAATTTCGATATTAATAGTGATATTGATTTTTCGTTATCTAGTATTGAATTTTTTTTTCAGTCGCAGAATCAGGAGTTTTTGCCGGTGGTGGAATGATCGATGATTGAGGACCATATTACTCATGACGACGTTCCCGTAGGTCTGAGGGTGGTGGAATGCGGGTGCTTCTTTCTTACATATTGCGGTGGTCCAGAAAGATGCCCCATGGAACTTGGTGTTTTTATCATTTTAATCTCTTATGCTACCGGTAACTATTTCACAGTTGTTTTGCGGAGGGAGCAGTCATATTACAATTATGTAATACTGTATAATTGCTTCCCGGTTCGAGATGCTACCGGAGGGAATGGGAGCCTTTCGCCACTCTCTCTTGGCGCTGTTTTCAATCAATCAATACGACTTTATTTCCAATTCCAGCAAAAAATATTAAAACATAAATTAATAATTCAAATAATAAAATTATAGTAAATAAAATGATCAAATCAAAAGGAATTGGAAAAAGGCACACAAAACAAGTAACAATAAAACAACATCTTTATCATGTAGCCCTAATAAATAATAAATAATGGTAGCCGCTGTCTTTCAGAGCTGTTGTAATGTTTGTATTCCGTCTGTGTTTGACCGTAGTGGGTTTGCTTAGTGGAACCGATCTAATATGTTCTAAATGCTAATCAGACTAAAAATGTAAATAATGCTCACTATGTGTGTTGCATTTCTGTATACTGTAACTTGGTTCACTGTTATGTTCAATTGCTATCGATCAGCGTGTCGAGGAAGCTAATTTGACCTCTATTTCTATTTCATTTTAACATTAATGTTAGGTCAATGTTATTATGTTTGCTGAAATTTTTGAAGTGTTCTTCGAATGAAAATAAATGTGGCATCAAGACATTTGTACCACATCAGGGGAGGAATGGGTGCAGGGTCTATGGATCCTGTTATACCTCGAAATTTTTTAAGCACTTGTGAGTTCACCAGAACTAGAACCAAGGATGTAGAATAACGTATTTTTTTCAAACTGATCTATGTGTAGATCAAGTATTGTTGATACCGGTGATCAAATTTATCTTTATTGCAATCAATTTTAACTTGACAAAAAAGTGATTGGATAAAACAAGTAAACAGTACTGACAAAATTAAATAAATACACATTCAAAAGCCGTCAGTTAGATATCCCGTCGCTGCTCCATGAGCTCGTTTAAATAATTCCTCTCTGTACATAAAGTAAAGTACGGTATATGGTAGTTAATGTGAGATCAGGTATTTGCCATTTAATGGAGAATCATCTGAAATGGTGGGGCCGTTGGACAAACAACATATGACTATCAGCTAATATAACTCAGTACTGAGACGGCTTAAGCTCGTGGAACAAAATGCTAGTGAACAGAACAGATACGTCTTAAGAGATCATTTTATGATTTAGTTGAATAATTACTAATTTTAGTTTGCTGACAGAGTATTGACTATTTTGAATGTTCCAAAGGGGTCGACAGTATTGTGGATTTTAAATACATTATAAGTAACAATATTAGAAACGATAGGTCTCAATTGCACTTAGAATTTCCCTACGCTCCTCCTGATATGGGCCTCCAGTATCCTCTATTGGTCAAAAGGCAAAATGCTAAATACAACAATGCTGTAAAGAAATGATGGTCATTTCTCGGCAGAGATAGACAAATTCGCAAAAACTGATAAAACGTCGACTAAACTGACAAATTAAACACTAGAAGCCTACACCCTCGTCATATATTATATTTATATATTACGATTTTCCTTTGGTAATATATATGCTGTTTGTACTATTGATCAAATCTGAAACATAAGAAAGTCTTGATAATAAATTTGAAGGTCAAAAATCAAACGGATACCTGAATATAATCAAAATTATATATCCAAATCACTCATGTAATATTCATATCTTGAATGCGCTGTCTTGTGACATTGGAGGTAAATGCCAAATAAATATGCGGACTAAATAAGTCCCAAAAAACCATCCTGATGGTACACTGTAAAAACATCGTGGAGCATTTAAACACAAAGCTCCACGCAATGTTGTCCCGTTTTTGGTGACACGTTCAAAAGCTAAACGTATTTAGGTCCGGCCTAATGTGTTTAGGTTTCTGACGTGTTTAGCATTAGATGTGCTTAGGTATTTGACTTTATGATGTCAAATACCTAAGCACATTTAATGCTAAACACGTCAAGATCCTAAATACATTAAGCTGTGTCTAAATACGTTTAGCTTTTAAACGTGTCAACAAAAACGGGACAACATTGCGTGAAGCTTTGTGTTTAAATGCTCCACGATGTTTTTACAGTGTACAATGTGCAGAGTCGCATAGATTGAAAACCTTTCTAACGAGTAACGACTCCGGCTTAAAAATCGATTGCGTTTGATGGATATCGGAAAAGTATAGAATTTCACCAGTGTAAATAACTCTATTTTCCTCAAAGAGGTGCAATGACATCCGTGTAAATAGATATGAATTAGAGGTGGCATTATATTCGTGTAAATAGATATGCATCCGACATTTATGTTAGGTTATACTTTTTGTACCGCAAGTAAAATTATAATTACGTACCGGTATATAATACGATACCATTGGTACTCTATCGCATTACGTGTCATAGTGTCATCCCGAAATATATACGGTCTACGTTAATACCGGCAATCTATTCTGACATTGTCAATCATATACAATACATAGATTCGAACTTGAAAAGATAAACATATCCCATTTCATCGTTGATAGGTCAGGATCATTTTCGTAATGAGCAAGTCACTAATGTTATAATGGTTCAATCAGGGAGGCATCGACCACTTTTAAACGTGCACATTTCATGGCTGTTAGAAAGGCCCTGTGCACACGTACTCGCTGTTGAGATACAATGCCACTCATGAATAGAATAATGATTTGATCAACGTCTCTTGGAATATGCCAATATCATATGCTGACGTATTTACAATAGTTATATATTTTAGAATACTCTTAAATATCGTAACTCTTTACATGTACATGTTGCATATAAAAGCATTAACTAACTAATTAATTAATTATGTTAATTAATACTGGTATCAGTCATTCAATTCCACAGTTTAAACAATGGAGGCCTATTGAATAAGTTCAATAGGCCTATAATCAACATAATCAACATCATCATTGTCATAATCCAAATATACATTTGTGACATTGAGTAATGTGAGGCTGGTCAATTGTTGTGTTCTAAACAAGCAGAATTATAGATTTATTCTCACTCACAATTTTTTAGCACATTCATGCAACAGTACTGCAATCCTGCACTGCTCCCGAGCAAAGGGAGATACCTGTCCAGGTTCGCGACGACAACAAGACCATGGAGACATGTCTTCTCTACATAACGTAGATTCGGAATAAAACCGTGTCAAAATCTTCGCATGCGCAAATGATTCTGTATGAGGTCATTACGCCCTAGCTATTACCTTCATCGTGCAATCGAAAGCAAGACACCGGTTAAATATAGGCCTATGTTCGGTATAATAGCCCAGATCCATCAATTAATTTGAAAGTTTGTGTTGAGCCTTTTAGTTATTCTATAGCTTCTAATTGATAATAGTAAAAATGAAAAAATACTTTATTGCCAACAAACAGACGTATTGCTATCAAACAGACGTATTGCTATATAAATACAGTTTCTATAATTTTGTATAGATCTTTCAATTGGATGATAATCAATTAAGATTGTTAAAGTAAAACAACCGTAAATCAGTGAACGATGAATTGAGTTGGTATGCATCTAATTTTAATCAAGCCTAAATTTGTTTGCAATTAAATTTCTTAATTAAACATTGGAGACTATTTTAGATCTCACAAAAGGCTTCTATATTTTTACCAAGATATTATAGTTAATCGGAAAATGTTACCGGTATCAGAGAGTCTGCTAGTGGTTTTACGATGTTTGTAACCTTCAAACCTGAAGACATAGTTCTTACAAATATCAACTAAGTTCATTTTATTATTCCGATTACTATCTCCATCCAATTTATGTGATTTGATTGACTTCGATGCAATTAAGCGGATCTCTACTCATGTGCATTCTGTATTTAAGAGTGCCGTAATTGTGCTCGGGAGATCAATTCATGTATTTTTTCCTCTGGTTTTCAATATTATGACAATGTATTGGTGAAAATCTATTAATTAAATCCATTTCAAACGCGAATTTAGCCATGCCATTTGCTAACGTTTGATAAGATTACTTCAGTAAATATTACATTAAGCCCTTCGGCTACTGCCAACATCCATGTTGATCAACAAAAATTATTAATTCTTAAAATGCTTTGAATTTGGCATTGTGGTGATTTGTTTTAATGAAATTAGGTATGCATTCTGTGAAATGGAATGTCCAAAATTGTCACGTAATGTTATTCATTTGAATGCTAACTATGTTCTTTTCATGGGATATGACCTGCAATTTGAATTCATGATGGTGATTACGGCGAATGACACATCCACATGTACGGGTTAAAATCAACTCTTATCAACGTGATTACTCTGGTGATGAATTTCGCAAATAAAACACGGTTTGTGATGATGCACGTGTTGTTGTCAACAGTTTTGGACGCGACAGTGATCGGCAATCGATCAGAGCGTCATGAAAAGTATCAAACTGTAAAATAATGATTATTCTTCATGCCGGTTTGCTTGAAGTCTCAAACAACAAACAATACCAGAATGAATCTGGAAGCATATACGATTTCAAATTACTGAAAAGATAAATTTATGGATCAAAATATAATATAGGGTAATAGTAATTTTTACTAGATCAAGAAATGGCGTTAACATTTCTAGAACGTCGAGTTTTTGTAATCACGAGCTAGTAAGCAGACCTAATTCGTATGTAACTATTGGTTCAGGTACATCAGTATCAATTTATTAAATAATGTATGCCATGTTAATTCATATTAGATGATAAAACATTGGCGAATATAAAGATCGATTATTGGGTCCTCCGCCGGTAATAAGAGGTGACTGATACAAAAATAATCCGTTAGGGCTAAGTGACTTGGAACAGTTTGTACACTAATGGAACTTAAAGTTACACTGCTGCTTACAATGTACTACAAGATGATGGGGTTGAATGGCAGGTGAATTGAAAAAATAAATGATCATAATAGAATAGGTAAACGAACAAAAAGGACTTGTAGGCTGATGGATAACCATAATTACAGATGTTATAGTATTATTGCAGTCGTAGCCTAAGGCTCCCAAAATTCGCCAAAACAATGTGAACACTCGATCACAAATATTTCAGTTTCATTTAATAGATGTTAAATATTGCGCTGTGCTATTTTGAGCTTTCGGATCGGCAGAATATTAATTACCTCTAAGTAAATATAATCGTGCTATATAAGATCGATTTAAACAACTTAAAAACTAGATGTTCAATTTTTTTTGGGGGGGGGGGTTCAATCAACCCGTTTGTATAAAATGACATAATTCGGCCCTTTAAAGTTTACGGGCAGCGTGCTTAATGTGTTTCAATTGTAAGGATTAAAGCTAATGTTATTTCAGGGTATGTTAAATGTAAAATGTTTTTGATAGAGTCCTAAATATCTTTAATGATTACAAAGGAAACACAGAATCAAAATAGATCACTGGGAATTTATTTCTATATAAGTCTTTCTTATCCACCGTCAGTAATGATTATATTGAATAAAACAACATTAATGCAAAGTTAACATCCACCAATATTTCAAAACCTTCGAGAATATCATTAACTTAAAAGAATATCGTATGATATGGAAAGGGAGCTTTTGATTTGCGCGACGACGTGAATGTACAACGGATTTACTCAACTGTGACCGTCTTGCGTTTTCAGCACAACGTAGATTATATATTCTGGACAAACTTGCATCCTATAGGAATTCAGACGGCAACAATAACTTTCTAAGACGTCATTACGCTCTACCTTACCGTTTACGTGCAATCAAAAGCTCACTATATCTTGAAAATGATAAATTAAACAGTTACATAAAAATGATCTAATTAATTTTAGCAAGTTCTGGACACCTACAGTGTACTCAATTCTTACTCCAACCGCGACATTCTTTATCCGACTCGAAACTATACACAGACAATAGATAAGCCTAGGCCTAAGTTTTATTCACCAATATGTTTGCACAGGGTTCAAAACACTGTTTTACGATGCTACCATTCTTCATCCAGAATTCACAAAAGTATTTGGAATTTGCCGGTGTCAGTAAGGTAGAATGGACATCGGCGGCTTGGGTCACGTGACTTATAGTGGATATTAGGGAAAAATAGAAAAAAAATAAATAAAAAATAGAAAACCGAAAGAAAATAGTGCATTGAATATGGCTTCGCCTTGTTGTTGATCTAAGTCACATCATAGATGTTGCAAATGTTGGTTGGAACGCGAGTTAATTTGGTAAATCACTTAGAAGTGTTCCAAAATTAAATTTTCAAACACATCAGTTTGGTTTGGTAAGGCTCCAATGGATAGTGGGAATAAAGCGGGAGTTTTTCAAGGGAAGGTACGGTACTTTCACGACGTAGGCCTATATATTGCTACTGCGTCGCCGGCTGAGGTACTTTGCAAATGCTATCGCAGGATAAAACGAATCTCCCCATTCGTTGCAAGAGTATTATTTTACAGTTATTTTAAATCCAAAATTAAATCATAGGATGTTAGTAGTTACTGCCGAAGATAATGATCATCATATGACATAAACAAATATTATTATTACGTACTGGCATTAGGATGTACCATACCATCCAGGCCTAATCACCAGCCTGTTTCCTAGACCAAGTTCGGTTGAGCAATCAGTACCGTTAAGGGTTATTTTCTACTTTATTACCTACTCGACTACAGAGATATAATAGTCGAGGTATAACAACTCCTCCCTGGTCCGGGCCCTGATCAAGGTTTATACTACAGTGCAGCTTAGGACTATACCTGTATGTAGCTTACACTAGTAGCATTCAAATGCCTAAATAAAATGCACGGAGATTGCCAAAGTAATTATAAATCACTATTAAAAAAAAACAAAAACATAGGCTTACTGCCTTACTTTACTTTGGGTCGCTGTCTAAAAAACATAACTCTCAATATTACACTGAGCGCACTGTGGTTTACGATGTGGCTGTTTACAAGTATCCACTATATGTCACGTGACCAGTAATAGCTGGAGTAGCCGATTCCGTCTGTTGTTGGGGAGTTGACAAAACAAACACAAACAAATATTGTCACACTACAACGAAAATTAGCATTAAAGTTATGTTTATTACTAGAAAAATATAAATGAAATAGTGTGATTATTTCTGATAAAATGCCACAACCTGGTATAATTTTGGCGCACATGTGGTGAATCCAGATGATGAAGAAGCATCATACTATATTGTTTAGAGTATGGAGCAGTCATAATATGACTGGTCCCTGTTTAGAGCTTGTATATACAGTTTAGTTTTAAATGATAGGAGAGTAAAAAGTGCATTAGTGCCCATAATTTTTAATGCATTTGAAACCGCATCTCATATAGTACATAATAAACAACTTGCCACAGTTTGCAAAGATCAATATTCCAGTACAGATTCATTTTTAAGCTACATCCCAAATACTATAACTGTATCTTAATTGTATTGTATCTGTTGTTATATTAAAACCATTTGATGAGGGATGAACTCGTATCATGTTTACCGTATATAAAGAACCGTTTTACTAAAGGCCAACTCAGACAGCGTCGGCCGACGCAGCCCGACCCGATTTATCGTCGGGGACAGTCTTAAGCCGTCGTGAGAAATATTAAACACGTTTAATATTCTATTACGCGACTGCCCCCGACGCACACCATCGCGTCTGCGTTCAACTCACACAGACCCGACGCGACAACAAATCGCGTCGGGCTGCGTCGTACGACGCTGTCTGAGTTGGCCTTAAGTCCCACCCCTTAGATATTGTTGCTAGGTGCCGCTAAAATAACAGTGTAAACGTAGGACAACATACTTGCCACATTCTGATTGGTCAATAGTTCAATTTGATTGAAACTTCTAAAATATCCATTTGTATGTTTATTTTAGCATTAACTGATGGCACAGACCTATATTTCTTTTTGAAAAAAAATATCATTTTATATACCGTGTCCGAGTAGTAAACGTTTGAGAAAATATTATTTTTCGATTTAAAAAAAATAACAGCTCATTTGAAGTATAAATTTTTAATTTCCAATGAAACACAAATCAGAACTAATAGGTTTTCTTTGATATACCGACATTTGTTATAAAAATCAATTTAAGGGTCTATGCAAAAGAATACGGGAGAGGTATTACTTACACATACGTCCATTATTGTGAAAGAAAATGTTTTTTTTTCTGGTTGTAATAGTCAGTTGAAAGCTCTCATAAAATACAAGGTAAGCAACTCTACCATTGAATTTTATTGTTGGAAAGTGCATTACAGACAGAACATATTCAAAGTGTCTCTTCTATTTTCGGTTGTATAAAATAAGACTGTCATGAGATCTCTGTTGTGAGTAAGTGCTTCGATAACTAGTTGTTAGAGGGTTGTTCCCTGCGTATGCATTAGAGTAAAGAAAACTGCAATCTGAAGTGAGAGCATCAGGGCATGTAGGCCCCTACGCCTAATTCCACACACACACATAAACACACACCCACACACACACACACACCCACACCCACACCCCACCCCACACACACACACACACACACAAAACACACGCTTGACACTTTTTCGAGCAAATGGAAATACATTTTTTAAGAGCAGCTATGCTTGATACGATTATAACATCATTATGTTCCATTCCGAGCACATTTATTATTATTATTATTATTATTATTATTATTATTATTATTATTATTATTATTATTATTATTATTATTATTATTATTTATTATTATTATTATTATCATTATTATAGTTTTGCTTGCGTACGCCATGGTACATAAATGAAAAACAAAAACCAATCTTAACTTTGGGTATTATTTTAATAATCGCAAAATAATGAATGGTAACAGTTGATAGAGGTGATATTGTGAAAATTATAGTAAGAATAAATTTGAGTAATTTGTTGCCTCGATTATGGGACCAAGCCAAAAGAATGAAAGGATGTATCATGGGATTTCTCCCTGAGTAAAAATTCGATTGCCTGTCCTCAATCCTTGTCTTGTTGTACTTGTATAATTACAGGTACCGGTATTATATGGTTCGTATATATTTTGTGCAACTTTTCAAATAATTTGATAATACAATATTAATATTAATAATGATAATGTTAATGATGAAAATAGTTACGTCAAATCGTGAAGTCATTATTTTCATTTCCACGTAATTTTCATATTTCCTACCGGACAGTAACATAGTGCCGGTATCTCTTGTGGTTCTTATGCATCTCAAGCAAATCTGTTGTTTACGTCACCAAGAATATTTCGTCACTAGATCCACCATAAACGGACCTAACCAATCGTGCTGTAGGGCTTTGGTGAACACTAGGCTTTGGCTAGGCCTATAAATGCCTACGGCTATGAGAATCTATGAGTGGATTTGACTTTTTTACCTCTTTGATTTTTACAGGATTTTACAAAGCCTATAATTAATAACAACATCAAGTTCATCAAACACAAGCGAATATTTCTTCATTGTATATACAGTACTCATTTACTGGACCTTGTAGTACAAGGTCAATAACAAGGTCAGTAAACAACTGTTGTCAAGATATTTCGGACACTACGGTATAGAAGATACAAGATATAGGACCCTTTCTTCTAAGGCAGTTGTTCAAGAAACAATATCGAATTCGTCTTCTGTTTGACTATGGCAATATATAATAATATAATATAATAATAATAATAATATAATGTTAATATAATGTATCATACATGATTTAGTCCTGATCATGTATTTTTGTATTTAGAAAAATAATAAAGTAATCTTTCTGTAAATTCGTTGACAGAAGCAGTGCCGAAGCGATTCCACACGCCATGAGTTACTTTGATGCTTGATAACATTTCAACAGGAGATCGGCCATTATCGCATCAGCGTTAGCAAACACGGCACCGGTTCCATTGGTCGACGGTCGCAGTCGATGTATTGCGAGTTGGGGATTTTTGTGAAGTAAGAAATTCGTCTTTCAACAACGGTTATTTACGGCAGCTTATAAGGCGGTATTACAACATTCTTACAATAACATTAGAATTATCTTACAAATCCGTAGCGAGCTTTATATTTTACGCATGGTTGCCAAATAATATCCACCTAGCGGTGTATATACACACACAGACCAATCTCATTCTGTTTACATAAATATGTCTAAATCAAATGATTTTTTTTTGTTCATTGCAAAAACAAGACTGTCGATTGACTATCCGACAAACGTATTTCTAACAAACCCTGTAACAATAAAGTGATGGTATTTTTTAAATCATAAATCAACAAGATTGTTTTTTCGATCAATCTTTACACCACGTATTATATTACAAACTCTTAACTTTAATTTATTTCAGCATCGCATTTCAGTTTTTATTTATATATAGTTAAACTTACAAATTCAACACATGTTGACATAAAGATTCACGTTATAGGAATATGAAATTAAAATTTATATACATAAATATATACATTTTGGACATAGACCTATAATATTTTCAGAAACTGTATTTTACCACCAGCCAGGATTCAAACCAAGACCTCCCCGCTATAATGGTATTAATCAGCCAATTACGATTATCATAACTGATACATATAGTTATATTCTATTTTCTATTATTTATATCGTCAAATACATAGATCACACTAGATGATCGCATGCTTTCATTCAAAATAATATGAAACATTTTGAAATTCAATATATTTTTTCAGGAATTCAACGTATCTTAAGCATTGGTAACATGGAAATATTGACAAACAACCGGATGCCTTAAACAAAAAAATAACATGATAGCGCGCCCATAGACAAGAGCACAGCAGAATGACGACTAATACTCAATACGCTTGAATCACTTTTGAACAAATTCGAAAGTCATTCGGTGGGATTTGAACACTAGATTGGCCTAGAAGTCTGGTATCACAATGTTTGACCACCAACCGTGCATTCAAAGTTTGTTTTAAAATTTATAATTCAGGCTTGAACAACATCAACTCTTCCTTTGTAGAAGGGGCGGACTGGTTTTTGATTGTGTATTAAAAAAATAACACGACCGCCCATTATAGACAAGAGCACAGCAGAATACTAATAACGACTATCTCAATACGCTTGAATCACTTTTGAACAAATTCGAAAACCATTCGGAGGGATTTGAACACTAGAGTTTGGCCTAGTAGTCTGGTATCACAACCTTCGACCGCCAAGCGTGCGTTTAAGGTTTTTTTTTTTTTTTTGAAATTTATATTTCAGGTGGGAGCATCATCAACTCTTCCTTTGTAGAAGGGGCGGATTGCTTTTTGATTTTGCGACAGTTAATTCCAACCATAATGTAGCGTTTTAGGTTTGTGTTCATAAGGCCGTACAAAATCGGGTTAACGAAAGTGCTGGTAAAACCTATGAGTTTCACAGTGAAATTAAAGAAAAGACTTTTGTCATTTATTTTACTTTTCGACATAAACCGTAGAAATGAATGAACGTGGAATGGCAACCACGAAAAAATGAACACAAGGACAATCAAAATGAGTACTTTAATGGCACGTTTCTTCTTTCTGACATTACTAGGCGGCACACTGGAAATTCCTCCAGAGTTTCCGCCACTAAAGGTTTCCTTGAGTTGCCAAAGTTGACCAACCACCTTCGAGTAGAGAACAAAAAGCAAAAGAAATGGTATAATATATAGGATAAGAGTGAAACAAATCGTGTAAGTTTTGTTGTAGAATTGAGACCACGTCTCTCGGCAAAATGTGTGTTCAAGTAATCCAGATATCTTCTTAATATCGCTGAAGATGAAAAGTGGCACCGTAAGAAGTGTGGCAAAAATCCAGACAATTGCCAAGTATCCAAGCGCATGGCACGACGTCTTGATCTTTCTGTCCTGATGTGGATGGCATATGACTTGATACCTGTCCCCCGCTATACAAATTAGCGTTAAGATACTTGCTGCCATAGCGAAGGCCGTCAAAGAACTTGCAAGTTTACAGCCAATCGTACCAAATATCCAGTTATAACTAATAATTTCAGCGACAGCGAACGGAATGCATAGACACGCGATCAGCATATCAGCAACTGCAAGCGACGCCACTAAAATGTTCGTAATCGTCCGCATCCGTCTGTTAAATGCGATAATGTATATTATAATAGAGTTGCCAATAAAAGCCAACAGAAATGTAATTCCGTACAGTGTACACAGCAAATAGCGAAGTTGGTAGCTTAAACCATCAAAACAATACTCACTAAACATGTCCATCTCACATGCATCCTCAGGAGTCATATTCATCTCTCTTAAAAATTCTTTTAGTTGTTCTGCGTCAGACATATTTGACAGGTGATTTCTCTATCAAAAAAAAAAAACAGAAAACAAATGAGTTTACTTGTAGGCCTATATATATACTGTCTCTTATACACATCTAGATGTGTATAAGAGACAGCACACACACACACCCACTATGGTGACATTTTAAAATGTCACCAAAAGCGGGACAGCATCTTGTTTGTTTTGCTGCTTTTACAGTTTAAGTGAAAGGAAGAAAATGTCAGAGGAATAGTAAGAGTTGGATAGCGGGCTGTTTTAGTAAATAAACAGTTTATGCATTATGACAGATAGGCCTATTGTAAATTGAGGTAAATATTTTTATTCAATTGAAAACCATAATAAAATATCACATCAGGACCACAATTTATATTTTGTATGACATGGTTTAAGTGTAACGGAAAACAAAAAACTGGACAAGCAGTAAACAAAAATAATAGCATCGATCCTACTTTTAAATTAGGCTTCATCGAAGAGTTTGTGCGAATATGTTAACCATGCGTGTCCTCATTGCGCTGAACATTTAATCAAATCAATTATGTTGTTATTTGTTCACAAAATTCGTTAGGCATTAATAGGACTCTCGGTGGAATCTTAAGGTCAGACGGAAAAATATAAAATATTTGATGAGTTCTAAACTACGATTGTAATACACCTTTAGGTTGAATTGCTATAATGAAGATTGAAACGAAAATCAAATTGAATCAAGATAATAAAATCAAGACGAACCACACTCAAGAGATTATTTCACTCTTTTCCTTCAGGAGATTAATACAACTTGTGCTTAAACGAAATATAAACTGACGCATACAAATTTAGTATATTGAATGCCAAAGGTACGTTTAAACGATTAAAACAATCACTACAGTATAAAATAACCAAAACAAGAAAAGAAAACGTATGTTCGCCGAACTGTTGAGTATTCCTCTGCAGTTTAGGATCCACACATAAAGGATCTTATACATACCGGTATGTTGGAAATGGTTCAAAGACGGGCTGCAAGATTGAAAATCTGACTACAGCCAATATAGCAGTGTTTCCGAAATGTTGCAATCGCTCCAGTGGAAAACTCCCGAAGAACGACAGAAGAAACAAAACTAGTTTTTATTTATAAAATTCTCAATGGTACTATTTCCATACCTGATCCAGCTCACTATCTCACTCCATGAACCACAGCCACAAGAGGTCATAATTCAAGATTCAGACAACCATTTCCTAGGACCCAGTCATTTCAGTCAACTTTTTTTCCCAAGTACCATTGGTTTCTGGAACTCTCTACCACAAACCGCCATTTCTACATCAACTCTCACAGTTTTCAAGAAAAATTACGTTGATACTTACAAGAGGAAGAAGAATAAGAAAAGAATCTATCTATCTTTGTATTTTTGAAATCAGCAAGAACTTGTGTGTTAATGTGTGGCTAACTTCCGTCGTGGAAATAAAGAATCTTGAGATAGTAAGTCTAAGTCAACAAAAGCCTCAGTGTCTCATTAAAAGCCAGCTTATTTAATAATTTTAAACACACAAACGCGCAACTCAAATCTGATTAATATTTAAGGAGCTTTTTGGATTTTAACACAGACAGTGGCTCTAAGACTAACTTTACATTGCTAGCAGTAGATAAGATATTCGAGTAAAGATAACTCTGATAATAACTTTGTGAAGGCTAAACTTGATCAGAATCACATGAGAAATTTATGATTGTTGTTAATAAGCAAACCCGTGTCTTAATCTGATATTTTAGCGTTATTACAATTTTACCAAAAACTGAACACTGTCGGCAATGACTTTAGATTTAGGTTGCAAAACGTATGTAAATCAGCAAAAACATAATTATTTTTGGATCTATGTCACAATTGTAATTTTAAAACGTATTTGGTCCTTTCAATAAGCAAATCAGTATGTTAATTGAATGTTCGAGGATATAGATTTTACCACAGAATTCTTTTCAATGACATATATTCGGTAGATTCAAAGATTTCAAAGATTTCCGTATGTAATAAATCTGAATATCACCGAAATTGAATTGTTTCGATTTATGTATTATTGTAGTTGAAAACTTAATTGTCAAAGGCCGGGCACTCACTCACTCACTGCGTGGAACGACGGTCGTACGACCATCGGCCGACGAATCCAATTCCGCATCCTGCGACGAGACGCCGATTGTCGGTGGCAGTATGAACCGATCGTCCGTTGCGCGCACGCCGTGGTGTTGCGTTATCCACAGAATCGCGTCGGTCGACGACCGTCGGGCGCAGTGAGTGGCCGGCTTCAACTGTATACGGTATTAATTGAGGATTTTCCAGATTTCACAGTACTGAACACGACTTTTTCCACAATATTAAACCAAGCCTACTTTTACATTCTATAATAGATACTGTATCTTAATGCATTTCGAAGCGATTTTTAATTTTCGTCATGACGTGGAACATAGGCCCTAACATCGCACGTTGACTCAAACTGGAAGCTCTTTCGATACAAAAAACCATGGCATGATTTCAACTCACTATATACCTACACGTCCTGAATGCGCTTCATCATTATTTTCTCCAAAATAGTGGTGTTTAATAATTCTACTTCTATGCTGGTACTCGGCCGATAGATTCGAAATGAGGTTCATTAATGAAAGAAAATCAAAATCAAATTTACGTTTATTAGTTTTGCCTCAAAATCAAGAGGGAAAATAAATAAAATACAAAAAAAAATACATTATATCAAAAAATAATTACAATACAAATACAGAAACATTAAAATGAGATTAATAAATTCAGTTGAAAACGCAAAACTAGGTTGACTAGCTATTGCGTCCATACTTGTAGTAGATTCAGTAGACCATATCCACATTACCTTTACTGAAATCATGGCTGAGCTGAGATTCAAGAAATTTAATATGTTATGATATACAGCTTATACGCATATATATATATATATATATATATATATATAATATATATATATCATATAATTATATATATATTATATGATATTATATATATATATATATATATATATATTATGAAGATTCCACGTTTGCTTCGATAGTAAAATATTGAAAGACAGCAATAGCATACAGTCCCACATAAGCAAATCGTTCTCCATTTTGTGTAAATGACTTTGGATAGGCCTACTAATAGTTCTTAGTATTGAAACACGTCTAAGAAGCCTACTTGAAATCGGCTCCAGGAGTATTTCCCTTACTAATTGTTGTGGATGATTGGTGATCCCTTTCGTCAGTAGGCGATGCGAGCTTTGGAAGGTGTAACAGTAATCATTAAGCGCTTACGTAGTTAAAAATAACTTAAGTAAAGTTTGTGGATTCCTACCAAAGTACGGAGTTCGAATTCGATGCTTGTGTATTCCTACCAATATCTAGAATTTCTCCATATCGACCTTAACACTATCTTTCTCTGGAGGCTCACTGCTTCAAAATACTTTAAACATGCCACAAATCCTGTCCCTGACCATGTTTATGTTCAGGATTTGCATTTCTCTAAACGTTGCCGATATGAATGTAACATATTTATTTTCATGAAAAAACAGTAATATATGATTTACGTAACTGTTACTTATTCTGTATAATGATAGGCTCTAGAGTAGTGGCGCCAGGATATTTTCAAGACGGGGAAGGCTAAGCTGCCCGACATAGGTCTGAAAATTTTCAGCGGAGGTCAGCGGGGTCCAAGAACGAAGGCTGGTAGGAGTCCAAATGGATCACCTGGCTATTTTAAGCTGATAAGTTGTTTTCGAACGTATGCCTTTTATGTCCTGAGATTTTTTTAAGCTGAGCCGTGAGTAACGGGGGAGGGGTGGTTGAGACTTCTCATATCCTTACTGAAACTACGGCCTATACTTTATTCTCTGATGTAATAAGCTACCGTATGTAATACCAGGCCTACATTTTTAAGAATTTGGACCTTGTTCATATGCAAATTAGCCTAAAGATGTAGAATTAGTTTTAAAAATAGACCTCCCATATCTTGGCAACCACTAGTCGCATAAAGCTGCTTTCTTTCTTTTTTTCATTTTTTTTTCAGAAAATGTTTGCTTCAGTTGCTCTAATGTAATATTTGATCAAGAAATGATGACAAATACTGCAATTGGCTTTTGATCCTATTCGCAGAATTTCCATCTCTGCGACTAATGAATGTAGATACTTAATGATTGAGGTCTCAATTTATTATTAAGATACATTTTTCTATTTATGGTATTAATGTGTATTCTAGATATCATATCACGTTCGTATGCTATGTTTATAGCGTAAGTTTGCAAAACTAGGCAAATTCGAGATTAGAACATATAGAGTTTCCATGTCTTGGCAGCCGCTGGTTACTTTTTGAAATTGTTCAGATATATTTGCTCTAACGTAGCATTTGCCTAAAAAATATTTTCTTTAAATGCTATAATGTTAGTAAGGGTCGGAACATCTATCCCTTCTTATTAATGTTTTTTTTATATCTCTGTGAAAATGCGTTTTATTATTTTATATCCATTAACTCTTCAACACTATTTGCCAAGTTAAATATGATTACTGTACAAATGAAAACTGGTAAACGATTTAAAAACCAACCCCTAAGAAGTTTTCCAACTCACAGTACGACACTTTATGAAATTATCCTCCAAAGTCTTGAACAAGGTGGTTACAACATTTTCGAAGATGTATCTAAAACAATTAAACCAGTTCGTAGCTTTAACTACGCATGCGTCTATCAAAGTCAATTGATATAAACAAGCATACACAAAACATGGGTTTATGTCGATATACTTTGGATGTGGGCATACGTAGTTCAAACTATGAATTGGTTTATTATGATTTTCTTTCAATAGTGTGAATGATAAATCAATTAATTATTATACCATCACAACAAAAGTCTCACATCCAATTTACCTTCTAAATATTTGTGAAGACGATGATCGTGAAACGTCGAAATGGTTGAAACAAATCTTCTGAGCCCGAAAGCAACACTTTGCGACCAGAAATTGCCAAGCATATTTTTCATCTGAAAGCTGCTTGAAGGAAAATGCTAGTTTTTAAATATTTTTTTTTTTTAATAACTAAAATGTTTCATTATTCTTAGAATGATAAATGCTTCTATTACAAATTGAAATAATTATGCCTTATTTGGATTTTTGTCAATTTGTTTTAAAAAAATGAATTACATTACAAATAGTTAAGATTTGTCTTTAGGCAATTTACTGTATAAATTGATGTCTTAAAATAGATGAGAATATTTTTTATGAATTAAATCCTGGTGCTGGATTAGCTACACGACAAAATATATTCCTTGGGGATTGGATGTGGTTGCATATGATACACATGCTTAGATTAATTTGCTCAAAGTGAAACTCATAAGGACCTGACGTAGGCCTAATTAAAAAGCCAACGACAGTCCTTGGAATACAATTATGAAATTCGGTAGAAATTATCAACGGAACAATCACAGCACTATCTAAATATAGGCCTAATCAAGATGAAATGTTTTACCCATCATTTCTACCATTATTTATCGCTTTGTTATGCACCATTATGTTTACTGACATAAATGTGTTCCTAATGGGAAGAGAAGCAATCGTTCAGAGATTCGAATTGCTCATAATATTCTTGATTTAAGATCTCATGGTATAAAAAACACAAAATCCAGATATTTGGAGAGGTTTCAACACACATTTTCGCGTAGCTCTCTGCGTACAACCTGGCGTGCACTGCGCCGGTCCAAGATGGAATTCGTCCGTGGTATAAGACGGGCACACACTGCGCCCGACAGCCGTCGGTCGATGTGTATGATTCCGTGGAGACCGCAACGCTACCACACGCAACGAATCGTTTTTTTTGACGATATATGCTGCCACCGACAATCAGCAGACGGCGTCGCGTCGTCAAACATGACAGAAAGCGGAGATAGGTTCCTCGTACGACGCAGTGCGTGTGTCCAGCTTTAGTATAAGCTTCCTAAAATTAACGCTGACCATAGAAATAAAATACTGGAACATTTTGAAAAATACACTCGTATTTCATAACAGAGACGTCTAATCCCTGTAAAATTTGTTAAGGTACTGAGGTGGATATTTATTTCAATTTAAATCTATTCAGGAAAACCTCCGGGACGGAGAAATAAAAAAGAACAACAAGGTACAACAAAAACAATTCATTAAAATGGACAATTTCATTACAAGAACCACAACAATTGAGATTGGTATCTCTTCCTTTTAATTTTGTATTTTGAATTGTATATATCTGATCGTATTTTATCATAATCTGAAATATTTTAATTATTTTATTGAATGCTTTTTAGTTTTAAACATAATTTACTTAACTTTTTAAATTACTGAGCACCACGTTTGTACAAGCTCTTTGAGCTTTTTATGGTTGTCCATTTCATCTTATTTATTATATTATGCTATTTTAACTTTTCTTTGATGATGAATAAATTGAATTGAATTGAATTGAAATGAAAAAAAAAACATGAACAAATTTACAAATTCTTAAAAAAGACCCAAATATTCACTTACATCAATAAATGGAGAAACCAAAACACCACTTTAACTTTAACACCACTTTTAACAGGTACAGGCAAAACAACAGTCTTAGAAAATACTTAAACACACCAGACAACCACCAAACAAAAACGGAAAATTTTACAGGCTCTTTGAATTCAATATATTAACTAAAGGCCAATAAAAATTACAAAGTCAAACAAAGGTCGCCCTTGACAAACGGCACTTAAAGTTAGAAAGGTGATAAAAGTTCCTTTATACGTTGGAGACTATAATGTGATAAAAAAAAAAAAAAGGTCATTAAATAAAATTCCCTGAACACTGTCAGCGATACCACTTTGATAATCATCATCCTTTTTGCATATTTTCTTACAAAAGTTAGAGTATTTCTGAAGAAAAAGGACTCAAGAACACATGAGGATTTTACCCTATCAATGAGTATATTCTTGTACGCCAAGTTATTACTGGCTTCACAATTTATAAGGTGAGCGTAGAATGGCCTAGAGATAGACGAGTTATTTAAAATCTGAAAGAGCAGGTCGAACTCCATAGCATTATTCTGATATTCAACATTATTCTGATATTCAATCTTTGGGACACCAAGTGCAATTAGTAAGTCTGACGACTTGCAATATGTTGGAAGGCCCAAACTTGATTTTAGCAGTTTACTTTGGGATTTATCTAACTTTCTACGTAAAGTATGCATGATATGTAAAATTTCACTGGCACAACAAATTTCTACTTGCATATGTTCCAGTAATGTAAGAAGTAGTGAATAGAAAATGTATACAGTAGCTGCTGTTTCCGTACTCAGGCACAAAAATATGGAGCTTTCGCTACCTCTTTTCGCATTCTCATAAGAACCGAACACACTTGGTGGCAGCATGCATATACTGTTGCGACATCCGTGGCACGCGCGTTTGGGCCCTTGGCTGCTGTAATAGTAGCCTACGGTATGGCTAAGGGAACGAAATACATATAGATTATGTAAAAATGTGTGAAATATCTGTGGAACTTGGAATCAATATTGACCATGATGATCTGCTATATTATATCTATTGTATTCATTAAATGAAAAGTAAAGACATAAACCATTGGAATGTATAGCAAATACATTCAAGATCTGATTCTCCATTCATCGCTCGAGATTCAGGGCTAGATCACAGGTTATGATTATTTTGATAATTCAAAACTACGCCTAAAATGGTGACATCATTCATAAAACATTCGGTGGCTCGTTCCCAAACGATAGACTAGTTGCGAAAGCTTTCTGTGTGGACAGCGCGATTGCAATCTAAAAATATGGAGAAACGACGTCAACATTTACTTTTAACAGTAAGCGCACACGTACCGCTACTAAAAACGCATGCTAAAACTTTTTACCTCTAAGTATTGGCATATCTTACATTCCAAACGTTTTTGACGAAAAAAATGAGTTTAAAATACATTTCAAATATCAAATTCAATATTTAAGACGACTTTTACAATATGCAATTTAATGTCACTTGTTAAAAGATTCTTCTTGATTTCACCTCACTATGTCGAAATCAAGAAACAAACCATGTTAACGGCGAGTTGTTAACTGAAAAACAACTCCAATCAATCAGTTTATAGCTTACTAAATTTATATTTTTAATCACTAATCGCTGCACACACGATACCAATGGCTTAACGTCCTTTCAGGTATACCGTATCCCTTCATAGTAATAAGAGCCAAGTCCCCATCTTTAGGACATTATGTACCTACTTTTTTGGGTCCGAACAAGGCGCTGACCCCAGAGCCTCACTGTTGTTCTTGTTCTTTTTACCAAAACTTTAAAAGCGTCCAGTGTCGCCAGTTTTGAAAGGACGTACAGGAAATTGTGTATACATAAACTAGAGGTGATGTCCAAGAAACTTTCATCGCCCTTTTTTTAAGTTGGACCCTAGTTCCCCCTACACCTACAAAACAAAACAGGGGTTCCAGCAAGGACTATGATTACTGCCATTACCACTAAAAGGACATTGCATGGATGGCGCGGTTGGTTAAGGATGTGACCTAAAGAACCAAAGGTCGTGAGTTCGAACGGCGTCTTGGTATTCTTCTATTTTTCCCAGTTTTAAGACATTTTATGACATTTTAATGTTGTACAAATGAACCTTCTAAATAATATTTTTTTGTACAAAAAAAAAATTAAAAATAATAATAATAATAATAATAATAATAATAATAATAATAATAATAATAATAATAATAATAATAATAATAATAATAATTCTATCTTATTAACTCTTCCGAAAAACCCAATATAATAACTTGCGCCTGTACCGTATTTAAGCGTAAAGCCGGAACTAATAAGTTGATGTGTTTCCATCTATGGACCTTGTCTCAAACTTTCAACTTTATAGCCAAATTGTTACGTTATTATAACGTTTTTATGAAGTAATATTGTTAGCTGGGATGTACACCGCAGATTAGAACCGAGTTTCTGTAATCTCTTATTTCTTTAATAAGTAATCGATTTTTCGCTAAGCTTTTCTGATCATGTATAGTATAATTACTATTTATTTTCTGTTACTATAATACGCATCTCGATACATTTTTAGCATTATATATTGTAAAGATTAATTATAATACTAATAAAAGGACTAAATAATAATGTATGATATTTTATATTAGAAATACAGTACGGGAAGCTAATTTGATAGGGTCTATAAATCCCCTGTGTTTTGTATTTCTACTTGTATAAGAAATGACAACAGCACGTTTAATACTAACTTGTAACAAAGTTATTTCAAATACAATTCTTACGAGTTAGTCTTAAGGTACCGGTACTATTGTCATTTCTTATTATTGTTGTTTAGCAGACTAACGCGGCTACACCTTTTATTCTATTTGTATGTGTTTATTAAATTTGTAGCTGGAAACAGAATAAAATAGAATATAATGAAGACAGTATCCTTTATTTTGTATTAATATATCAGCAGATTTTCTACAGTAAATTAGAGTTACAATTGCTAATGAGGTATGACGTGCAGTTAAAGTTACTGAAAATTAAAACAACTGTGATATAGACGCCTGAAATAAACCCATCCTAAGTTCATTATCAATGCAATCTTACACCGATTGGAAGGTATTGATACGAAAACCAAAACATTCATGACTTACAGTCGATGGGCCGGGATAAGGTTTTTAATAGTTACCTCCTCTAAACTGCGCTGAATATCTTATTGCAATAAAGATGAAATAGATATGAAACGATATAAATCCATAACAATTTAAAATTAGATATCTAGAACCCCCCCCCCAAAAAAAAAAAAACTCAAAATAATCAAACCTACGCAAAATGTCAGGTTGATTACATATATTCATATCATTGAGACAGGTTGACACCATCATGCCAATGCTTTATTATGTCTATGTAATCAATTACACCATAGCGTTTTTTTACACCCATACCTCCTTCCTACACTTTCTTATAACTCCAATTTGGACCATAATGTTGGTTTTAGTGCATTATTTATTTATTCCTAAAGAGATTATTCATCTTCACTAGAAAGGCGGCGGTAGTTCTTGGTCTCCCGTCCGTAGGACGGGTTACAGACTATTAAAACTGCTGATAGGGAAAAGAGAGAGAAACATGTTCGATCTGGAAATATTTGAACCATAGATTAAAATTAGATAACTGACAGATTAAGAATTTAATGATGATAATAATAATAATAAATAATAATAATAATAATAATAATAATAATAATAAATAAATAATAATAATAATAATAAATTATAATAAAAAATAATATTATATTTTAATAATAATAATAATTAATTAATAATAATTAATAATAATAATTATTAATAAATAATATTAATAATAATCTTGATTAAGCGCATTTTGCACATTTACAACAGAAATTCGAATAATCATATTTTATTCTGACCATTATGCTTTAAAAATGTTTAAATCTCTGCTGAAACATAAAAAACTTTCATATATTTTATTGAAGAAAACGTGGTCTCAACCATCAAAAAATATTTTTACATTTTATAATCGGTAATAAAACTAATGTAATTTTGCATAGAATCAGGTGACCTTGAGTTGATGCCGGACTGGTGTGTTCAATGGGCCCCGTTAAATGTATTAAAGCATACTGAAAAACCGCTCTCGAAGGGCAGGAAGCTGGGAATTGTGGACCTTTCGGGCC
Source organism: Anneissia japonica (assembly GCF_011630105.1). Lineage (NCBI taxonomy): Eukaryota > Metazoa > Echinodermata > Crinoidea > Comatulida > Comatulidae > Anneissia > Anneissia japonica. Next base: position 3,606,058 of record NW_022716829.1, read on the forward strand.
TTGGGATCAGAGCGCAGCGCTGCGCCCTCCTCCTCACTTCGTGAGCCCACGGACTCGACGCCATTTGCTACAGTAAATTCCCGAGTCGTAACGGTAGTCCTACAGTCTTACGTACAATTGCGGCTTTTCCTCGCAGATCTTCGAGATTTCATATTTGCTGGTACTGTACATCAAAGGTCATCACAATCGTTTAATTTTTAAGACAACTTCTTTTCTTCAGATTAAAACTGCTTAGAGAGCATGTTTATTTAAGTGGTTTGGTTTCCCAAATTTAAGGTCGGGTTTCAGCGGTCAACATAATAACCAGGAAAAGAAGCGCTTCGTGTATGCAAAAGGGGCTATAATAACCATATGATACGTAGATCCATACATATATACATACATAAATATATATACATTTACATATACATATATATGTATAGGCCTATATCTGTCTCTTATACACATCTAGATGTGTATAAGAGACAGGCTCTGATGTATGCTATAAGAGCGGACAATCACGACGGCTTAGAATTAATGTCATACGTAAAGAGGTATCAGTATATATACATAACCTGATGATGGCTATGCCTGCAATATCGTATCAAAATAAATCGCTACAAGGCAGATTACAAGCGTTTTGATTTCATTTTCTTTTTTTTCACTCTACCTTATGCAGCTTCTTTGAGTTCATACAGAATATGATTATATTTGATCATATATAATTATACAGTAGATACTGATAATTATTGCTATTGGGATCTAAACTCTAAATAATCATTCCGTTTGGGAATAACTTGGTTGTTATGAATTTGAAGCAAGGAAACAAATTGACAGACAGGCCATTCCAGAGATATAATGAGAACTGGATGTTGTATATCGATCCGTCGCCCACATGATAATCACCTAATCTCGAACGAAGAAGTATAACCAAGATGCAGTTTCATTATTTCTATTGTTATTTGTGCATATTTTTGTCATAATTTCTTCATCATTGCTTAGAATGGCCATTTGTATCGTTATTTTTCAAAATATTTACGCACATTATAAAGACATGATTAAAAGTACCAGTAACCCTGCATTATTTACAAATATTTCGTATATAATTAGTTTGGTTTAAATTTTGAATACTGCTTTTGAACAGGAGTTTAAAATGTAATACTATAATAATATTTCATGAAGGTTTCAATGGCAAATGACAACTGACAATATTAGAACAATGGAAATGGACCTTTAAATATTAATTACACACATGGGAGAGGCTAGCATAGCCAGTGAATTATATATGATATCATCCATGAGAATGAGGGTTCTTCGAATCAGATTCTATTCACGCGTGATGCCATTAGCAAGGCGATTTATCTAGATTTCTTGAGTATTGAGTCTTCCTTCAAGCGTTTCTTTCTAGGGAATACTAATGAGTGCCTGTTCGATATGTTGAACAATGGCTATAATGGTCTGTAGGTCTGCACTATGCACTGTTGTGGGACTAAGCATTATTCTCCATGTACCAGAACAAGTACCGGTACACATACACTGTGCATGTTTGCAAACCTATGGATCAAGTAAGCAGTGATGGGGCTAATACAATTGAAAAGCACTTTTGCTTACAAATTTGATTTGTAAAATCAATTTTGTAATAGATCGTATCTCAGCTTGTCTTAAAATCTGACAGCAAGAACTTTAACACTTCATTCGCCTACGCTCATGTCTCAATTGATGTAGGCATCTGGCTAGGACTTAACAGTATTGACCATTGCGTTATTTGTTGTCGCGGACCAACATTGACACATGCGTAAATGTCTCGATTTGTGACACTAATTAATGCTATAGTAGAAATGGGTGAATGGGCGTGTTTCAATCCTCGTTATATTTGAGCAATTGGATTTATAAACAAATACACCTTTAAACTGTAAAACAGTTAAACAAATTGATAATTTAAATTCACTGATTTAAATATAATCTTGCTTTAAACGTCATAGTTAATAATCATAATAACCAAACTTGATACATGAAACAGAATTGCTCATGGTTGTTCAGTTCGTATATAATTGCTGACGTCATTTGAATGTGTTTATATCGATTAGGACACTGACCGGGATCCATTATGCACATTTAGATGTCAGTCTATTCGAAAATTCTGAAGAAAGAATAATATGTTCTCATTTTATCAGTAAAATTAGTTCAGTTTTGTAGGTAGCCTCTTTAGTAGCATAAGTTCAACTTACAATCGATAAGGGCTATTCGGTTCTTCTTCCTCTGGCTAACGGGGTAGGATGTGGGCCGGGCAACAATTTCTTTAGTGGGAGTTGAGACCAGGCCCCCATTTTAGCTTCATAACCGATGTATGCTCTATGTAATATGATGGATCACTTCAATCCAATTCTTATGACATTTGCGCTTCTACGAACGAATCTGGAGTAAATTCGTCTGCGGTGCAACCCCGGAGCACCGTTATGCCGACCAAATCCGAGCACCCAGACACAGTATGGATTACCTGTAAAATTATATACAGGTAGAATTCGATTTTTTGCGTTATTCGATGCAATAGACCTAATGGTATGTATGCCCCTTTTTTTCAGCCTAGAATGACTTTAAAAAAATAAAATAAAAAGCACATTGCCGTCACGCTGCTTGTAGAGCTCTGTCTTGACACTCAAATAAGTGTTTGTTGTGCCTAATTGGCATGGTGATGTCATATTACATCTGAATATGGACATATCACATTTATTTGTCACATAGCATTGGATAGTGTGAACTTTAAAACGAGGATGTGGGGTGTTGTACTGTAGCTTCAATGGGAGGACGTAGACGAAGAACCAACAGGTGTAGACCTAAGATTCAATAGCCTCGCCTATTTGAAGCGACGATCACCACTTGTTCAGTCAAATGAAATGAAATCAGCCTTTACTACCCTCTCGCAGGAGAGCATACACAAAACATGTACAACACAGATAAAGGTAAAACACAGATTATAATGCTCATTGAGTTCGTAAAGGTTTGCTACTTCGTCCTCGACAGAACAGGTTCTTCAAAATGATGTTTGAAAACTGGCGTTCTATATTCATTAAGAATGTAATACCGGTAGTAATGCCAGTTGAGACCGTCGGTTGGCGTTTGCTATCATTGGGGAAATTAGCAAACGACTTGCTGTAATACAATTTTCAGTATTCTGTATTTTATTTTTTCGAGTGTTTAATTTCAAATATTAAGGATAGGTTTGAGTATTCTCTCATGCTATGGATGCTGTATTTTGCGGGCACTCATTGCGTCGTCCGAGGTCGTACGACGATTCCAACTCCGTGTATGCGATAGACGGCGCGACGTCTTTTGTTGATTGTCGGTAGAGGCAGTCTGAACAGATCGCCATTAAAAACGATCCGTTGCGCGCGCGTCGTGGAGTTGCGTTCTCCATAGAATCGCGCAGACCGACGAACGCCGGGTGCAATGAGTGCCCCAGCCTTGGCTATATTTAGCTCGTATATATTTACTATTGATCAAACTGTTTGAAGAAACTCGGGGGGAAAATAGACAAGGAAAGATACAGATATAAATGCGAGAGCATTTTTTTTTTTTTTTTTTTTTTTTTTTTTTTGTATTTCAATTATTTCGAAGATATTGTAAAATTTTGAGTTTTGGTGTTCTTTTTGATTTATTTAGGATTTTGTTTGTATTAAACTCGATATTATCAAATATTATGTGACAAATAAATGTGATATGCCCATATATGGGTGTAATATGACATCACCATGCCCATATCTGGGTTCATCACACAAATATGTAACATTAAGTGGGATAGTGTGGACAGCGACTTTTGTATTATCCCAGTTTGGTATTTGAAAAACCGTTGTATTTTTCCGCTTGAATTTACATACAGAAAGTTTTTTTTTATGGTTTCTATAATACATAATATGTAAACCACACCATAGGCTCTTAGTCATACAGTATATAGCCAAAGCTTTCCCAGTTAATGTGCATTTTAATCTATAGGCCATTAAAAGACATTTTAAACTATTATACACTAAATCTCAACTATAAATGCACTAATGAGAAGCGAGGTTGTAAATAGGTGAACTACGGTATGTAGGTGAACGTTGGTTTGTAGTTGAACCTAGGTATATAGGTGAACCACAACACAAGCAATCGTATGTAAAGCTAAGGCTTTTCAGTCAATGTGCATTTTAATCTATATGCCAATTAATAGGCAATTTAAACTATTATTCTGTAGGTCCCAACAATAAATCTACAAATTAAAGTTAATATGTACAAAAACCTTGGCTTTTTAAGCCAGTATGTTTTGTCCTACCATACATATAAAATTACGTGCTTGATTATATTCACATTGAAAAGGTAAGTAAAATATTTGTATCATGTATATCAAATAATGAACCTAGGTATATATGTGTAACATAACATAATATAATATAACATAATATAATATAATATAATATAATACATAATATAATATACATATTAGTAGTATTGTTATTTACTGTTAACCATAGGGAGGCTTAGTTTTATTTGTAGTGGTCGAGAGGTATTCTTACCGTATTATGCATAATGGTATTACACTTGGTAGGGTCGTCCCCCAGCACCACTTTCTAAATAAATTTGTCCAGTCTTTAAATGTATGTTCCATTATTTAGATCGTCGTCTCCCGCTTTTGGACAGTAGTAGAGGTTGAATGCCATGAAGGCTTATTATGTCTGTATAATTATTTCTTACTACATTAACATTTAGATAGATATTGCGTTGTGATATCAATCGCTAGTGGTATTTGTATTCGAAGTTCTGCTTATGTGCCTAAAAATGTTAAAATTCCAATGACAATGTGCATAGCTGTTAAAGCCGGGCACTCACTGCGACGTACGACGGTTGTAAGACCGCCGCGGCGGCCGACTAATCCAACTCCGATCCCTGTGATGGCAAAGCTCGGTTTCCATACAATCGTCACACGCTATCGCCGACAGCTTTCGGTGATGCTGATTGGTCGGTCGAATGAGGAAGCATTCCCGATTGCGTCGGCGATAGCGTGTAGATATTGTATGGAAATGACGCGACGACGCCGTCTGCTGATTGTGGGTGGCAGTTTGAACGGATCACCATTAAAAACGATCGTTTTCCGTAGAATAGCGTTGGTCGATGACCGTCGGGCTCAGTGACTACCCCGCATAAGTGTTTATAACCTTTGAAGAAGTCCCAATGCGTTAGCTTTAAAGAGTTCAGCATTTTGAAAACCTGATTGAAATTGACCCGAATAAAAGCATTTTATAGTCTATATGTAAACAAAAATCGCTTTAGGACAATGGCATTAATTCTGCACTGTCAGGGACGTCGTAATGGCTACTACTCGCTTGATAGAATGATGCATATGTGAGTTCGGCAGTTCATGCTTGTCTTTTTTTAAACACACTGTCTATAGCACGATGGTACAAATTGTGTTCAATGACCTGAAAGCAAACCCGTGTTTTCAAACAATAATCCCTATTGCCCATTAACGCTTCGGGTGGGTAGGTGAACTAAATTACAAAGACGCAAAAAATGAACCATTTGAGGTTCCCAGAAAAAAACAAAATACAAAAAAACATTAAAACATTTATATTTTTTCCAAGCATGTTAATTAGCAGGGAAAATACTTTTCAAATTGGTTTAAAACACAAAAAACATTAATTGGTTTTCCATGCATGTTAATTAGAGGGGAAAATACTTTTCGACTGGTTTAATATCGATAATACATCATTACTATTTTAAATTTAACATCAAATATTCGTTACACTACATGAGCATTTTCTGAGTTAAACATAGGCATATACAAGACATGCCGTGTAAGCCAAGATTTAAGGTAAGACACCCTATCTGTGCAGTTCCAAATACGTTATCACAGTTTTCCAAGTCTATAAAAGTATTGCACAGAGAGGATATTACCGTTATTAACAATAGTAATTTATACTTCTGGTGTATGTTGTCTTATTAAGTTTACAATTGTGTGTACCTTAAGTATCGTTTTGTATTTCCATAAATAAATGAAAAAAACGATAATTTAACAAGAATCAATACAATGAGGTGAATTACCTGTTACCTTACATACGTATTCAAATTTTATTGACAATGGGGAAGTTTCGCACGCGAACGCGTACGTTTAGTGTGACGGATACGTTATCATTTTGACGTCATACGCCGGCTGCTATCCACTAAAGGTGTGGACGACACACATAAGCCTATCTCGCTCACTACACGTAAGTGTAAAACGCGTAGGGAATTGAAATTGTGGAATTCTAGTAGGATCTTCGTTTATTTTTTCACATTTTACGTAAGTGTAAAAAATAAATGTATCTTTGAATACGTATTTGCCATTTTTGTGACATTTGAAGACAGCAAATTACGATAGGATGCGTCTCATTTTGGGGTATCAAAACGTCGGTGCTTTGACCTTGGTGGTTTTGGGATTTTGTGTAGGCCTAGCCTACTTAATTGTAGCTGGCACTTTTGGGTCGGTCATAAACAATATTAATAGCCAACACTTCTGGGCAACAAAGGAAGTATTTTTCGGCTACAATTTTTAATTTCAATTTCCAAAAACTTACAAATACTAATAAAACTTTAAGAAGCATGATGAGAGAAGAAAACAGAACAAATAGTACCAGTAGGCCTAAGCTAAGGCCCTAGACCTACGCTTGAATTGAGTTGTGATTGCAAAAACACAGAATGGCTACGAACCGTTACGGATAGCTAAACGTGCGTACACGTATTCGTTCGCGTGCGAAACCTCTCTAATAATAAGCATGGACATTTTGCGCCTTTTCTATCAATTCAGACGCTCGTGGCGCATGGTTAGCGGGCACTAGTTTAATACCCTTTAATAATGATTGACTTTATCATTGTGCATGATGTAGAAAGTCGTTTATTTTTTTTAATATGTATGCTAATTATAGAAAAGGTAAAATGTAAGAAGGTAATTATAAGTATAACAATAATTTTCAAGGCTACTATCATAATTTTTATTACGGATATACTTATATTTTATTGGGATTTCGAATATTATAACATATTATTACAATTTTTATTATTATTTTATAATAATAGGCCTAAAAATGTTCCAGGGTCAGGGTCCCTTTAATTTTTCATTATAAAAAATGTTGTTCTTGGTTATCAATTTCGCGCAGAGTAGGAAAAGCGAGCAGTACGTTGTGTGTTGGATTCATAACGCCTACAATTATTTAATCAGAAAGAGAAGAGTCCAATTTATCTACTTATGGTTTACGCCAGAAGAAATTAATTGGATACATGTGGAACATACTGTTCTGGATTTCAAAATAAAAAGCCAAGTGATATTGTTAACAAACCTGCATACATCACCATACTATTTATCTTCACCTTGGTTATCAGAACCGTCTAGTGCGACAAATTAGTCGCCTACGTCTTGAAACCAGGGTTGATACAAAAGAGGAAGACAGAAAAAAGACGGACGGACAAAATTCGCAAAATGGACAAGCAAAACCTTTGCTGAGTCACAAGTACTGGCACACGACCGCATTGGTTGGGCGAGGTTGGCGTGCGATTTATCCCAAAGGCACCGCAACGACTCCACCAGGAGTTAAGAGAAAGGCAAGGCAAGGTTGATACTCAGCCGGTAGAACTCCTATTCAATTACACAGTATTTTTAGTGATGATTATTGTGGGGGGGGGGGGAGGTGGGGGGGGGGGAGGTGAGGGTGTAAGCTTTTAACCTGCTCGCTGGTGACCCTCGTAAGACCTTTCAAGTAAACTGATAACAGCAACTAGAATTCATTATTATAATTATGCGATTATTCGCCAAAAAAAGGCTACATAATTAAGCTACTATCTTAAACATACATGTGACAGTACCTCCAAGTGGTGGAGCCACAAGCACGAACGATTGAGGGCGCGCTCCAACACTAATCATAAGGACAGGTAAGTTCGCGTTATAACCAGTAAATTACGTGTTCAAAAATTAACTATACGATACATCAACGCCTTCTTTATTAATTTAAACATTTGTAACGGATATAATTTTATAACATATTTATCTACTTCGTACCAAGTAAATGTATGGCCACATTAACATCGATAATGTACTGTAATGTAAAAGTAATTTACAAAAACTGTCAAATTACACGCCGCTACAGGACGAAAATAAGTTTCAGTGATTTAAAGCGGGATCTCTTGCCCCTACATAACCCCATAAAATTCTGCGCCAGATCGTGTGATTGAATAGATGTTTTAAATATGATATATACAACTGTAAGTTACATAATATATACCGTAAGCAGTCAAACTGCGTATAGGCCTACTCATATTTTTGCTGTTAAAAGACAAGGCCTATCAGCGGTGATATACTTACTTATCCAAGTTGAAGAAAAATAATGTAGCTAAATTGGTTTTGCTAAGGTTTTGCTTGCCATGTTAATGCATGCTAATGGACCTTAGCTTATGGTAATTCTCATCTTTCATTAAACCTCGTTCAGGTGTTTCGAAACACATTGTTCTAATCATGAGACTAACTAAGTTGTGTGTTTTATAATTCCGGATGTAAAATTGTTATGGCAACATGCATTAACAAACGTTAATATTGCTATGAACTGTAATCAGTCCTAGACTTAAAATTAAAATCAGACACCATTGTCGCTGAGACATTTGACCTGTAAATTTTGAACTGTATATAGTAAAATAAAATAGTATAGAATAAAATCAATAGCTATTTACCCAAGGATTTTTACTGGGTTTTCTTTTAGCAGAGTCGTTTTTCTTGTGTGCGTATAATAAAAATGGTAAAAGATTAAGAATAAGTTGGAAGTAAGATGGTGTTATTGGGCATTATGTTAAACTTACCAACACAAATCGTGTTAAGCTAACATGATCGAATTTAACGCGACATAATCTTCCGGTTAAGTTCACAACTGACAACAGAAGCCGAGCAGTTAAAGGCATGAGTTAATCCCGATTTATACTCTGATCTACGAGAACGCTCCTGGGCATAGCGTTTAGATAAAATTATTACAACTGTTATGGTTTTAAGAACCGAAATAATGCAAATGCTGAAATATTTAAGTAACAGAAGCTATGATCTGGATCAACGTACCATCTATATATATA
>NW_022716829.1:3615462-3624036 GCF_011630105.1 Anneissia japonica
ATTATTATCGTCAGACATTTAATGAAGAGAACGAGTATGTTAATTTTCCTCTCATTTTGATATTTATTCCGCATTACAGAATCGACAGGCATCAATATCACAATCAATATCACAAACATTTTTCGGAAACCAATTTCCATCATATAGATAGACCTTTCCGGAGTGTCAATCAAACTTAACAACTGACTAATCAGAACAGCGCTAGGAATACGCACGCGTCTCACTAACAGACGTGTTGTCCCACAAACGCACGTGTTCGCGTATGCTTTAACACTGTCGCCTTGTGGGACCTTAGCAACAATATCCAAGGGGCGGGGCTTAGCGGAAAGGTCCATTACACCCGAATCCTCTAGTATGTCCAGTATGGTAAACGTATATTTCTTTCATCTATTCCTCATTGTATTAAATGTGTTGTGCAGTTTGTGTGACGGGACTTCAATGGTAAATACCCCTTTAGTTAATCTTATTATTATTATTATTATTTTATTATTATTATTTTATTATTATTATTATTATTATTATTATTATTATTATTATTATTATTATTACCAAGAGCCAAAAATGCCACTCCAGCACCGAAAGTAAACCAAGTAATGTATTCCAGCAATCAAAATGAGAACAGATTATGTCAGTCGACTAAACCTATAGGAGCCAGTGTGCGCTGAATCGTGAAGAACCTTAAGAATCTTTGGTATCTGGTTCAATTCCAACCACCGGCCCTTGCCTTTCGGCTGGAGGGGTGAACTAAATAAGGACCGACAAGTTACAATAGCGCGAGGTCTGTTGGATGAAGCGTTTAAGCCGTTGTTTCTATATGCACGTAAAATAACACATACCCTTTCGGAAAAGAGTATGAGACTGTTGCGCGATGTACAGCCTAACAGAGGTGGTGCCAGGATTTGCCAGGATGAGGGGGGGGGGGGGAAAATGTATCCGGGGGGGAGAAAATGTATCCACGAGAAAAGTGGGCGTGGTTGGGCGTCTCTCAGAATCTCCAGAGGGTGAATTTAATCGATTTTTGAAGTCTACTAATATAATATATAAACTTCTTTTTCTTCCCGACGGGGTGGTTCTTCTAAATCAGTTATTAGCTTCCAATGTACTGTTTCGCTAAGCCCCCTCCCCCTACCCTTAAATATTGTTACATAAACACGTGAGTTTATGGAACACCACTTGCGATAACAAAATGCGTTTATAACTGGCCCTGTTCTGATTGGTCAATTGTTCAGTTCGATTGATACTCTAGAAAGGTCCGCTTGTTTCATTGAGGGCTTTTTCACGCAGTATCCCACTGTTTAACTCCTCTTTGGGACGTCATTCACTATTGATTTGAAGAATCAATTTCCATTCAACACCGCTTTTTTTGAGTATGTACTCTGCCCAAAAAGAGTAAAAATACCACAAGAGAAGAGACTGTTACTTTCTTTGGAGCTGTTTTTGGTCATCTCTTCACATAAGGTATACCCCCCATCCAATTCTTTGAAATAAAAAAAGTTTTATTTTCGCTTTTGCAGAAAATGTGCTGAAAATATTCAACATATGGGTTGTGCTCACTTACAATTATGTAACTCAAAAGCCAGACAATAAAGCCAATGATTTAATTTTGCCTTTATATCAGGCGCCGGTGATATTTTGAAACCTCTTGTGTCTCAATTTGTTTACGAATAGCGAGTCTTCCCTTTTTGATCTCGCCGACATAGCTGGGGAAACATCAATATAATACCGTATTCAATAGAAGTAGGCTAAACAATTGCAAATAGCAAGGCAACTGATATTTAGATGAAAACGCATTATTTAATTTATCTTTAGTAGGTCCTGTTTTCAGAGATTTGGTTTGGTTTCAAATCCGTAGTAAAAGTACAGCGAAGTTTAAAACAGGGGTCATGTATATATTAAATATTCTTCCGCCTTCCCATGAAAACTCTTCAACACTTCAAATCCACTTTATCTTAATAAGAAATACTAATATTTATTTGGAAAATGATTTTAACTTAGCAGCATAAATCAGAGGGATGACGTATCAATCCATACATAGACAGAAAGATATACTGTAAAAAATGCATGACTTCACTAACAGCATCAGCAAGATAGATATAGATGGATTAATAGATAAATGGATAGGTGAACAGATTGATCGAATTCGATTCTGATACGTCAGGGGTGTAGAGAGGGATGATGGAAAAATACATCTAGATTAGTAATATACATCCAAATAACAAGGATGAAACCCATTATATTCTAGTCCAATTCGATTTGCTCTCGAACATCAACATTATGATGTTTATATTTATGCCTACATTATTAACTTTTTCTGTTTAGTGATGAAACACTTTTCTGGGCCCAGAAGGATAACAATACTCTTCATTGATCAGGCTACCCAGGACAAAGAAGAAATAAATAAATAAATAAATAAATAATAAACAAATAAATATGTTCACTTATATATTTATGTATAGGACCTACATTATTATTTTAACCACATTTAATGATAATGAAAAACCAAGCGACATTTAGGATCATATCAATGGTAATATAAAATGTAAATCAAAGTATTCATCTTGCAAATTTATGTGCAATATTAAAAAATATGAATATAAATGAATTAATATACAATAGCAGCTCATTTTCCTATACGCTCAATAATAAATACGGGACTATCTATGGCCTTTACCTAGTAGACCTATAACAATTTTATATTTCGGTTAACAATAGTACAGACAAAAAATTCATAATCATATTCACCATGTTTCACATTGCATTTGATAGACTGAATTCCGCGTAATTGCTTTTATTCGACCCAGAATAATTCTGCCACCTAAACCTAGATCAGTAATTGGCACTTGTGTACTTCTTTTACAGGAAACCTTTCAAATAATTACCCATGAAAAAAATCATTAATAATTTAGGCCTACTTAGGAGTTGTGAGTAGGAGAAAATTATTGGATGACACTGAGATGCTATAATTAAAGCAAAGGCAAAAAAAAAATATGATAATTTGACCCACTATTTTCAATTTAATTCCTAACCGTCTTAACCTAGATTGTTAATTGACACTTTTATTAATCCCAGCGTATTTCCTTTAAAGGTATCATTTCAAATAAATGGCCACATGGAGTATGTTTTATTATTGAAATACTAAGCGATAGAAGAAGGAAGGGATTATTTGGTTAAAAAAGTAAGCACAAGACCATTCTAAATGGAGAGAGGCTGCATCACAGGCTCAAGAGACCTTACTAGAATACCGATGATAATGATGATTATTATTAGTGTTTGTGCCGATTTCCGTCCAGATGCGTACACAGCACTGGAAAAAATATATCGTAGCACCATTCTTTTAAATGTCTTATTATTACTGGTATCTTTTGAGCTCCCATTTATGTCTATTAAATTACGTTGGTACAGCACAGTGAAAGTAGCAGTAGAGTATTCAGTGTGTAGTAGCGTAGTACCACTTCAGTGAGTGCGGCTGATATAAACGTGTGTATGTTCACTAAATATAATGGAATGAAATATATTATAAAGTGACCATGTTAATCAAGTCAATACAGTATGTGACGAATGTCTACAGACTACATCCATCACAACATTTTAGCATGTATTGTATTATCTATTTCTTATCATTATTCTTTACCAGTAGGCATTATTATTGGCTCATGTTCTTAATTTAAAAAGTAATTTGACTTCCATTTGCAACGGCCTATCTAACATTACAGTTAAAGACGAAGCAGTATTCAATGCTTTAGAATATCTGTCATTTGTGTTTTTATTTAATGTTATAAGGTTTGCGGAATAGAGCTAAAATTAAACTGGCAGCATTTGGCACATAATGATTATTTTCTGGGCGGATCCATAGGGGGCGATGGTCGTCGACATCCGGGTCTCCCACAACCCTTAACATGCTAAATCAGGGACGGATTTAGGGGGCTGGATCGCCCAAAACGCCTCACAGGTTAAATTTGGGCGTCTAGAAAACAAATATTTCATGGGGGAATGCCCCCTGACCCCCTAGGGTGGCGTTATCTCGATCGGCCCCACTTTCGCCCCACCCTCTTTCGAACATATCTGGATCCACCCCCTCTTTCATTAAAACTTATTTCATTCATCTTTCAAATAATCTGGACCCACCCCAGTACCTCACAGCCACGCGAGTGGTTCATAAGCCGAATATCAATGAAGACGATGATGATAAAGACGATGATGATTGTGAAGAGGATTCTGATGATAGTGGTACTATTATTCTAAAATTATTTCTCGTTTATTTCTTATTAATTTACGTGTTTGGGAAACCTTATCATATATAATTCTTTTATTTTTATTTATTTAGGCATGCACACATACATCAATGATTGTCAATAACGACTATTACTGTCCTACTATAGACGATAACCCCTTTTACAACATAAGCATACACACACGATGCTTTACACAAACCAAATTTCGATATGCGGTTTAGAGGGTAGAGTTGTTTTGGTCGTGAGAAAAGAATCCTGCAACACTGACAGGAATTGGACCAAGAACCATGGGATTGGAAGACAAGCACCTTAACCACCAAGCTATTCAACTTTAGTTATAACGGGTTTAGCCCAATTTATGCAAAATAATATGCATACCGACTTTCTTAGAATTCCAGTTCTCCTCTGCCGTCATGAATTGTCTTAATCTTAATTTCAGAAAATCTCAAGTGAGGCATCAGAGATAAAAATGTTATGAGGGCTTAAATATGCATAAACGTAAATATTATGTTTATAGTGTACCGTATAATTCCGTTGTAATTTCAACCCCAGCGGATTATAGCCCAAACCACCTGTGAGAACCAAACAAGTTCAGTACGCGAGTTACCGTTGGAGAGTCAATCGCTTTTCTCGTCGGTTCAAGAAAAAGACGGCCCAAAAAAAAATTACCGATTTCAAAGCTAGGATATACAGGGGCCTTGTCGGTTGCTGTAAACTAAGCATAGGCCTAGTTGTTCACGTGCGGGTAAAACACCTAATTTTTTTTTATGATTACACGCGTTGCCAGACAGGTGTGGAAAATTGGATATGGATAAAGTGTTCTGGAATCTTTAACCATTTTATCAGCAAGATATAAATTCGCCGATAGATCTTACATTCGATCTCCGACCCTCCCTTGCGGATGGCCACAACTTTTATTTTAGCTTCCAATCATATGGGGCAAACCCCTAAGGAGAGGAACAAATTAAGTTCAAACGCAAGCTATCTATCAATCATTGGTGTTCCCGCCTTGATAATTTGAGTACTTAGTCCATCGAGACCGAAAGAGTTGTTATACGCAAGTCCAGATAATGCATTTTCAACATCACTACATAATATTATGAAAGAGAACGTGTGTACATTAATATTGATGAAGAAGCATTTTGTAAGACGTATCCAGCCATCACAGCTAACAGTGGTGAGCAACACTAAACCTTTAGAAGAACAGCAACAGCTCCGACATGCACTACCTGTACCAGCAAAGTGTGCAGGGGTTTTTTTGTTTGTTTTTTTGGAAGGGTGTAGCGAATCTAATGGGGCAGCCGTCCCGTTCCTGCCCCCCCCCCAAAAAAAAACACAACTTTGAATATTTTTTTTTAAATGACAAAAAAAAGAAAATTATATTTAACTATTCAAGTTTGAGACCACTACCCGAACATTTCAATTCGATATTACAAATACAAATACAAATTTCAGAGTGATTGCAATAGACCATAATGCCAATTAGAGGATAAAAAAAATCACTGTGAACTTTTATTAAAAACAAAACCACCACACCTTTTGAACACAATATTAGGAACGTTCTCCCAGTAGGCCTACATTTATCTCTATGATTAATCCAATAGCATGTCCAAAGTTATCTGTATAAATCATTTGTCTTATTCATAGAGGCGTACCTCTAAAGTTTAATTCTGGCCTTCTTGTTTACTCACACTGCAATATCTCACCTAACCTATTATTTCTAATCATGTTTGCATGACTTCTCACTTTATACTATCTGGATGTTGCTCTCTTCACTCACTCACTCACTCACTCACCACTGAGGAAAACTGTGGTTCTATTTCTGGCTGTTTACGTTTACTTTTTAGCTGTTGCTTAACAAATCTGTATCTCTACCGCGATCCAGCCATTGTTTCCCACAGCATTTTTTTAAAAGTATTTTGCCTTTTAATTTGTTTTGGAGATATTATGCAAAACGTGTAATTTATTTAGCCCTAAAATGTGTTTTAGTATTTGATTTCATGGTTAATGTATTCAAATAGACAAATAATGTCTCTTCCAGTGTAGCACACATTTTTCTATACATATTGATTTTTGCGCTCAAAATGTCAGTTATGCCCTTTTGCCGTGGGTTTTCTGATTCAAGACATGTTGACAAACTTTGGCAAAAGGATATAAGTACACAGTTTAGTTTCTTTCAAGTGAGATTATTCAAAAATAACATTCAATATATAATTTCATATGTTAGTCATGCATAAACTATCAAATAAATGTACAATAATACCAAAGAAACGCATTAAATAATAAAAAACTAAAACTACAAACGATTAAAAACTCATGTATAGGCTAACCAAGTATACAAACGAGAAAGAGAATTAACAATAGTATGCTGTTATGTATCAACAAAGCCTTTTTGGCTCAAGGTGCTAGATCGAGGACCATGTGGGTAGGGGGCCTTAGGGAACCCTAGGAGTCTGGCCCGGGATTTATCAATCTCAGCTTAGCAAATGTCTTAAGTCAAAAGTTAAGATGTCCCTAATAAATATCTTAAGCTCGTTTAATACCCAATCTTAGCAAAATCTTGGCTTAAAAATCGTCTTAGATGACGCCAACGTACAATCGACTTTCTCATTTTAAGCAATTTTTAAGCTAAGCAATATGGATATAAAAATGGACTTAAGACGAATTTAAGCTGATTTCTAGTTTGATAAATCTGGCCCCTGGGGCCCCGCACAAGAGCGCATGGCGTTACGTCACTGCGTGAAGGATGCATGCGTATGCGTATGTGAAATAGAACTGTTGTTTAGTTAGAATGCGCGTGTGACTGTTTCTATCTGTACATTAAATTAAACAAGCATTACAATTATTTTATATAAATTGGTTTTTAATTTTATTTACAAAGTTAAATAATAAATAATATTTAAAGCTATGTAATTACAATATAAATTAGGCCTATTATTATTATTATTATTATTATTTTTATTAGCAATTCTTCTCTATGATCCAAATTCAAGTAATAATAACAATGATTACAAATTGTTTTTTCCTATTCTAATAAAAAATTTAGAAAATATATTATATATTTAGATTTAGATGGAAAAGTAAGTTTTTGTTTGCTTAGTGAACATCGTTGATTCGAGTAAACTGTGCAGTTATACCTTTTTGCCATTTTATTTGCTATAAACGAAGTAGTAATGCCTTTTTGCCATGGTCATTTGCTGAATAAATATTGTAGTTGTGCCTCTTTGCCATAGTTATTTGCTAAATAATCGTTTTAGTTGTCCCTCTTTGCCACTGTTATTTCTAGTTAAAATGTGAATTGCTATTCTTCCATGGTTAATTATTTTTATTAAACAGTTACTATTTTCCCACAGATTTATTTCTACAGTATTAAACTGTATGCTATTCAAAGTAAGGCAAGATTATATAGCATAAATTAACTAGACTTATCATGTTTGCCTAACATTAACTAGACATGCTACTGGCAAAAATCATACATTTAACCAATTTCTATTTACAAACTGTGAGTACACAAACAGTAAGAATAATAAAAATAATAAACCTTAACAAGCAACCGTCATTGTAACCAAGGAGAAAGCTCTCTTCTGATTGGTTGGCTGTTGAAAGAACGTCACGCTTCAGCGTACCACAGCCTATCTTTGCAGTTAAAGTATGCCCTTTTTCCTTGGGAATTTACTGAAAATTGTGTAGTTATGCCCTTTTGCCATGCCCCTATCTAGCCCGGGGGACACTTGTACATTTATTTTTGTGTGTCAACAAGTGTAACATGATGTACTCACCCCACTAGGCTATATAACTCAATTTCGCCAAAAATGTCAGTTATGCCCTTTTGCCATTTGGGGGGGGGGGGTATATATACCGGTATAGGTTTATGTAGGTTTTATAATAGATTTCGTCCTTTTAATGTGGCGATGTATGGCATAGTTCATCTCTCTAAGCTAGCGGCTTAATAATAAACAATAAGACTTCACATAACTCAACACGTCATTCAAACCCCTCGGAGTTGAAAGAGGGAGTCACGACTTTGAGCTTTCTATACTAAACCATAGAGATATAATAAGAATACTAGAGCGCTAACCGCAATGTATTCGATATTCGAAATACTCAGAACTGTGTGTGTGTACCATCCAAGATGGCTGCCATAGATTTAGCCAATCAAATTTCGCCTGAGCACTATCATTTTCAATGACGCCCTCAATTTACACAGAAAGTTCAGTACAGCTATGTTTGAAACTCGAGCGTTGCGGTGTTTGGGTGTAATGCACACGATTTTAATTTTCATTCCTTGGTACTTTATTATTGAATAGGATGCTCCACTTGGCCTCGTTTTGGCTACAATAGT
>NW_022716829.1:3624273-3628273 GCF_011630105.1 Anneissia japonica
ACTGTGACATCGGTGAATACATAACCTCCTTGGTGGCGGTAGAAATCGTTGCTATTATCCAAATAATACACAAAACAATTAAAGCATAATCATTAATCAGTAAAGAATAAAACAACAATATAGCGCAGAATCGCATGGCCGGACGCACTCTTAGTGAAAAAGTTTTCCTCCATAAGTGGAAAAGGAAGGGCGCCTTTTGTGTCTGGATACACTTAGCAACAGAAGGGCGCCCTGTACGTTGGGCACGAAGTATAGGAAACTTGCATGGTTAAAAAGAAGGGCGCTGCCTACGTTGGGCACAATTTCCGCCTCATTTTTACAATGCGAGAACTCTATCTTGTATTTCTAGTATCTTTGACTAAACCATAGAGATATAATAAGAATACTAGAGCGCTAACCGCAATGTATTCGATATTCGAAATACTCAGAACTGTGTGCGTGTACCATCCAAGATGGCTGCCATAGATTTAGCCAATCAAATTTCGCTAAGCACCATCGTTCGCAATTGGGCCCTCAATTTACTCAGAAAGTTCGGTACAGCTAGTTACCAGTATGTTGGAAACACGACCGTTGTGGTGTTTGGGTGTAATGTACACAATTTTAATTTTTATTCCTTGGTACTTTGTTTTTGAATAAGATGCTCCACTTGGCCTCGTTTTGGCTACAATAGTTTAATAATTTGTTATTACCGTTACTCATTATCATTAATGAAATAATAGTCGTCAGAGGGCTTATTAATATGTAATAATATGTATACTAAGCCTGAAGGTGGCGCTTAACTACGACGGCCATCTTGGATGGTACACATACATAACTCTGCATTGCTGCGCCATCTTGTCAGCACTCTAGTTGTTTAATAGCTCTATGTACTAAACACAAGCCATAGTAAAGCCGGACACTCACTGCGCCCAACGGTCGTCGGTCGACGCGATTCAATGGACAACCCAACGCCACGACGCGCGCCCATAAAAACGAATCGTTTTTACTGATGATCCGTTGAGATTGCCACGGACAGCAGACGGCGTCGCATGGAACAGAGTTGGATTTGTCGGCCAACGGCCGTACGAAGGTCGTACGAAGGAGTGTATGCCCGACTTCAGACATGGCGTTATTAATAGATGTTTAGAACAGTGGTAATGCATTGGTACATTATTTGTAGAGCGCTTTCCAAAATAGAACCGTCTCAAGGCGCTGACAGTGTCAAGGCACGAATATCGAAAAACTGAAAAAAAAAAAAAAAAAAAAAAAAGAATAAAAATTTTTAAAAGATAAAATTAACAAGCCGTATTGAAGTTTGGCGAGTCGAGTGGCCGAGCGGAATGCATGGGCGCCGCTAACCAGCCTTAACATCGGCGATGGTTCGAGCCACTTTTTACCCAGAATTCAGTTGGTAAAACCAAGTCTTCTCGAATAAGGACTTAAAATTGAGGTCCAGTGTACACATCTGGCTTGGGCGCACTTTAAAGAACCCATTGTAGATTTCATGGTTCATTTCAGCATCGTTGTGGAAAGATGTGAACATGTACAGTAGCTACTAGAAGCGCCCCTTTACGGCGGCTGAGGTAGTCACGCCCTACATAATTCAGCACAATGACGCTGCAAGTTATGGGTTATTCTCCTACAATTAGCACAAATCATATTGAAAAATAGAAAACAGGAGTTGTAATAAATATAATAAAAATTATAAAAAAAAAAAAAACCCGTTCAGGTATTGAAGTCAGAGGGCGGCCAAAAATGGCAGTAAACAAACCGCGAACACGAAGAAAAAAAATGAACTTTTAAAACAGTTAAAAGAAATTTAGTATCGGTAGGTTGACCAAAACAAATCCATTTACGAACTTTGGTTTAAATGAAGTCAATCGTTCGTTGTCAATGGTTCTAGTATAACTCAAATGCGACTTAACTACGCATCGAAAAAAGTCACCGTCACGGGTGTAAAACTCGTCTAGTTTTTGTTTTAAAAACATTTTAAATTGATCAAATGGAGGTATAAAAAATGGTCAAATTAACCAGTCTATATTGTTTAAATCCTAAATGAACACTACACTAATTGGCGAATTAAAAAAGACATGCTTAAAGTGTCAAAACCACCGCTTCCTAGGATTATTACTGTGTGTAGGTCTTCGTGCAAAACAATTTATATACGGTCTTACTTTAGCTCACTAACGACGATCGATCATAATGTAGGCCTACTTCAAGAGTTGTAAAATCGAAATACGGGCAAACGCATTATGTTATGGCATAGCGTGACACTTTCGGAACATAGTGTGTACTTTGATCGGAATAAAACCTCTCAAACAGAAACTTACCTAGATCTACGTTGTAAACACGCAATGCCAGTAAAAATAAGTCAATATATATCTATATGTAAATTAAGATTCATTATTTTATCGTTTAAATTATAGTCTGAACAATATTAGGGCCTATATATTTTTTTCTCTTTATGGCATCTGTCACATTTGGATTTACAAAATTACCTTCGGAGAGCTTTGTTTTAATATTAATTGTTTATGAAACAATCTACCGTCAAGTCTGTATCCCGTGATATTAATATTCTTCAGATATACAGCATTAAACATTAAAATTTAATATAAAAATTAATTTCATAACGCGAAAAATTAATAATTCTTTTCAATCCATTAATTTAACGAGAAAATAATCAGTCTGTTAATAGTATGAACATTTTATAATGCTAATTGATTTATTTGCTAGTATAGGCCTCGATTCATTGGGGTAGGTAAAACCTTTACAT
This sequence comes from Anneissia japonica, assembly GCF_011630105.1. Classification (NCBI taxonomy): domain Eukaryota; kingdom Metazoa; phylum Echinodermata; class Crinoidea; order Comatulida; family Comatulidae; genus Anneissia; species Anneissia japonica. The sequence goes on from NW_022716829.1 coordinate 3,627,026, forward strand.
ATAAAATTCCAATCGTGGTATAATACCGTATGCATTCCAAATATTGAATACTATTTGATGGTATTTCAAATTTTAGAACTGCTTAAAATACTCAGTATAATTATTATGATTGACTATTTTTATTGGGGTATAAAGCATAAACCGTATTTCGATTGTCTTCAATGACGCTCAAAAATTGTGATTGTACAATATTTTATTTTTGTGGTTTTTTTTTTCGGTCATCAAAGCACTCTTTCTATTATACACCTATATGTATATCTATCGTAATGCAAAAAGAGATCAACTCTTAGCTCGCATTATATTAGTTCTCGAACACACATTTAATCAAAATTTACAAAGAAAAACTAAGATACTACATCTTAATAATTACTTTAGAAATTGGGATAATTGGTTTGTCAGTGGAGAAAATGGCGTCCGGATGAACGTATTTTGCAACGATAGCAACGGAGTAGTATCACGTGGTATCGTGACGTAACACTGTAGTACTCTATAAAGCTGATGAATATATACATTGGGCACTGTCAGTAGTCCTAATGATGATGAGTGAGTTGGAAGTTGTGTGTATAATGTATAGTTTAAATTCCCATTTAATTGTAATGCATTAAACCCTCGCATTTAGATACTCCTTCCTCTCTTTGGAAAAAATACTGTATATGTAAATTTTGAAATGAACCTACCGAATCAGGGTTGCTATTGTGTTCACCTTGATTACCTACGTGATCATGGGACTACCCTAATGGTAAAATCTGTGGGAAAGAATAAATATGTACTTGTAAATTACCCATTAAAATGACAAAGATGACAGATGATTGATATATGTATTAAATCGGTACACGTTAGTAATTTACCTGTAGTCTGTGACATTAAGACGATCGTAAGCCATGACATGCGTATTTCATGAAAGCATGCATGATGCACGGATGGCATTCTAGTGTAACGCATCTAGTACTGTATAAACATTACAAACCGTCAATGCATTGACAGTATTTATTCCTAATTATAGCCTACTAAACAAGCGATTGCAACAATCTTCTTGACATTTTTTTGCCTGATACATCATTATCTTTCTTGTGTCCGTTAATTAGGACTTTGTTTACTACAGGCAAAGAGCAATTGCAATTGCATCTCAAGTCGATGCAAATGACAACATTTTATCATACAGCCTGCGTAAAATAACTTTTAAAGTTTAATTTCGTTATTGTTTACATTTTAATAAAAATGCTTTACTCATAATTGGTACCACAGCCT
>NW_022716829.1:3631785-3649623 GCF_011630105.1 Anneissia japonica
TATATATTGCAATGGCCATAAAGATCGAATAATGTCACGCCATTACTTTGTTGGTGACATTTCAGTAGATGAAACTGTGAAATAAAATAACCCATAAGTGTATTTTAACATTAAATAGATATGTATTGTACATAACCAGTAAACGATTCAGAACATTTCTCTGCTATTGGTTACTATGTTTAATGCATTAATTGGCTCCGTCTCTTCGCAATTTGTCTGAATAAAGTGATATATAGGCCCAGTCAACTTGAAATTTACAAAAAAAAAAAAAATCCAGTTCAATGTGGAGAATATGAATAATTTAGTAGAAGAGATTTTAGGTGGCAAATGTAGCAAGCTGTATTATAAGGTCAGCATCAAAGTTACGCCACGCGGCTATGTGCTCCGGGATAGCACAACTACTGGCCATCACTACTATTAGTTGTAGTAGTGGAGATCTGTGGAGCCATATGCCAGCGGGATCGAGTGGCATGTGCCAGGTAGGGTATGGTAGCATATAGTATGCTCGAGTTCGGTGGTGGTGCCAGTGGAGGAGTGGAATTTACTCACTCAGCACCCCACCCCACTCCCCACCCCCATCGTGTGACGCCACGACGAGTTCGTCCGATCAAATTACTAATTTGCCAACAATTCAAATAACGTTATTTTGATTGCCAATTCCTATCATTAGTCTAAAAGCACAATTTGGGCCATACTGACCCATAAAAACTTTAGCGGTGACCCTACCAGGAATTTTTATTCCGAAACCCTGACAGAGGATCTAGTCCACCCCCCTAGTTGGGACTCCCTGTCGGACATGTCGGATCCCATGTCGGAAAATTTCTGGAGCCACCGCTGCTCAGGCTCAAGTTATAGGTCAAGCTATGGCTTATATTCTGTTATTTTTATTAAACGGCTATAGAATACCGAAAAATATCGAAAATAGGTGGGATTTTTTCATCGCACTCCTTTCTCCATGCCCCGGGGAACTTTTTCCTCCTATGTCCTTCTAGCAGGTGATACCAGTAATGCGTACGGATACCAGCAGCATAGAGAAGCAATTATAGAACCCAAGTCAGTCGATTCAGACCAATATCCGAACTAATTCAGTACCGGTATGGGCAAAGGTGACAGACAATTGCGTGGTCTTAGTACCAATACTAATAAATTACTGAAGTCGCCCGAGCAATTCTATTTTAATCGACTGGAGTTAGGGGCGGATCCAGAGATGTCCGGAAGGAGGACCGAACGAGAGACAACACTGCCATATTGGGTACAGGATACGGGGGCACCCCTGGTTAAATCCTGCGCTTGCTGTATGTATCTCTTGTGGCATCTTGTGTACTGCTACGCAGTCGGCCGAAGAATCCAACTCCGCTCCATTCTGAACGAATCGTCATTAAACATGATCCGTTGCGTGCCCGTCGTGGAGTTATGTTCTCCATGGAATCGCGTCGGCCAACGACCGTCGTGCGCAGAGACTTAATGCCCGCCACTCACTGCGCGCCCTACGGTCGTTGGCCGACACAATTCTATTAAGAACGCAACGCTATGTCGTGCGCGCAACGGATCGTTTTTAATGACGATCCGTTCAGACTGCCACCGACAATCAGCAGACGGTGTCGCGTCATTTAGCTCTCACATGGAGCGGAGTTGGACTCGTCCTACGACGCAGTAAGTGCCCGGCTTAACATTCATGTAGCAATCAACACAAAACTCATTGTCATATACTGACTACTGTTGAATTTAAAATATCGAGAAAATCGTGAAGTGATCAGGTGGGGTAAATACAGATAAAAAAAAATCTTATTCCTTGGAAATAAGTCAATCTTGATAATTGCTGACTGCTAATATTCAGTTTGTTTCGTTTTGTTTGTCACGTGTATATGAGTACATAGTCGCTATCTTGAAAGACATCACGTTTTATTGTAACATCGCGAATGCGTCACAATTAGTTTTCATAAAATGTATAACTTTGACAATCCATTGATGTTTCATTGGCGATGCTATCGAACACGTTCCATGTTATTTATGAATTTATTTTTTAATACTAAGAAATGGTCAAAATGTCTTCAACAGTGATAATATTTCAAAAAAAACAAAAAAAACAAAACATAACTTAATTCGGTTTTTTCGACTCAAATGTTTATCCGAACAATCATTGCATCACAGATTCTGTCAATATTGATGTAGTCTAAATGTGTTATGCTATTTACATGCTGGATCTCGAAGCTCATGGGCGTCAGGCTTGCCATTCTAATTACAACTTTATTTTCACTCCCTAGCCTGGCATCGCAGTCAAAGCTCGTAGTCAGAGAGAATGTTTTTTTTTTTGGGAGGGGGGAGGGGAGCTACGTGCCGAAACCGTAGATAAACGAGTCATCTGCGCGTTGTGCGAAACATTTTTAGCATTGGAGCATACATCAATTATTCATGTAACTCGCTTCAGGGTAATTAAACCATGAAATGAGCTATCGGCGTGTTTAGTCTGCTGACGATTTTATAGACGCATGGTATTGCGATTTTCATTTCTGTAAACATAAAACAAATCATAATTCCCAAAATTGTGTCAGCATTTAGTAACTAGACTAACATTCAAGCTCTTGACATTTCGTAAATTGGAAATGTTTGACAGTTTGTGTACATGATTTATTATTAACGACTGGTATCACATCGAAACAGTGGATCCCCAGGTGTTTTCACAAACAAAACATTGGTAATGTATCAAGGTATGTTAAATGTTGCAAGTATTAAAATAACGCTGTCTACTCTTCTCAAAATAATGCCATGGGTCCTTCAAAATGTACACAATAATTTGACTAAACTTATTGCTATAGTTTTATCAAAGAAGACTTAGTTAGCTGTTGACAAACATATCTTAGTTACAGTAACTCTAGACATCCAGATATCCTTACTTTTCCCCATAATTTTGCATGTACTCTAGTCTACTTCAACACAGCAATCTCTAGGCCTAGCTTAACTCGTTTATGGACTACCTTATCTGATCATCTTCTATTATAATTTATATATATTTAATTGTTTTATTTAATTGTTTATTTTAAGCGGCTGCTGGCTCATCTGAGTTTTAGCAATGTACTTTGCTTAAGCTACCGCTGTCCGGCATTTCAAATTTGTCACTTTTGTATTTTATTGTCATTATAATTGAAAATGTTGGTCGAATAAATAAATGAAATGTAATGAGTCCTACAACCAGAACCATAACGAGAAAGCTCTCGAGCCAGCAATCAACCCTGCACTACTGATGAATCGACAATTTTTAGCACTACTTGTTTTTCCTACAAATTTTCAATAATCAAAATGTTTCCCAACGATCGATAAGTGAAATATTGAACAATATAATTGTTGCTCGATTGATAGTCAAACTTGGTAATTGAGATTTGACAGTTTTGAAAGTGTAATTTAAGCATTTAAGTTCTGAAAAAGAATCTCTAACAGTATTTCTACGCTTCTGGGAATAAAGTCTAGCAGTAAACGTGTTATTACAAAAAAAGTAAAATTTGTAGCTGTATTAATTCTCAACGCTGTGAAAGTATATGGATCTGAGACTTGAAAACGAATATAAGAAATGAGAAACGGATGCTTCCCAATAAACATGTCTCGGAAGAATTCTACAAATAAGATGGTCATATATTATTTTAAACTTTGGAACTTCTTGAAGAACACAACAAAAACCAATAAGTGAAGGCTTGAAGTTGAGAAGATGAGATGGAGATGGATCGGTAATTTTCTAAAAAAAAAATGACAATAAATTCACAGCGGAATTGGTTTTTAAATGAGCTTTCAACAAAATGTATTTACTGTCCAAGAAAGACAAGTTTTTTTGGGAGGGGGTTCATCATATATCGGGAACTACTGCCTCAATTTTTGTTTGCCTACCACCAAATTGAAGCCGAAACAATACTGAATATATATTTTTAAATTATAAAAACAAGAAAAGAAATCCGTAATTTTGACATTTAAAACATCTACAGTAAATTGCGAACCGACCAATTTTCTGTAAAATGTTATACTAACCTTGTTTAAAATAGTGTATTTAGTATATTTTTACTTTTAATTTAATTAATTAATGTTTAAATTAACATATAGCATTTATTTTTAAAAAATGCAAAATTTCCTGCATCGTCGAAGGAAATGTACCAATTAATAAAATGGACAATTCCTTTTGACTAATTCTTTATTAGTTATTTCGTTCTTGTATAGATAGCGAAGCAAATTGTTTTATTAAATTGTATTCTTTGGTTGAAATTTAACGCCAAGAGATCCATACGGAGAAGATGGGTAATGTGAAGTACCGGTATGGTATATTGCGTACGGTATGGAGGCCTAAGATAATGCGTATTAAAAGCATTGAAATTTGCATAATTATTAACCATGTTTACACAGATTTTGCTTCCAAGTCACGACACTCAATTACATAAATGCAACTAAAACAGGTGGAATTATATAACAGATTACAGTATGTTTACGCTGTTCCGAGAATAATTATAGCCTGTTGCTTTTTTTCTATTTTTGTCTGCGTACATTGAAAGATAGCAAACGGAAACTGAAACATGTCCGTACTTAAAAAATCTCGTGATCACATTTAATCTTATTATTGGCCAATGGATGCCCAGTGGCGATCGCACCACATCTATCTAACAATCTAATTCATTACCACAAACATTTTTATCGATTTTGTCTTTCATTACAATTGATCACTCGCTTGTATAGACAGGATTGATTTGTTGGTGATCCAATTTTTATTAATCTAGTTTGTCAACTGATATAAGTAATGATCTTGTTCAGTGATCACATCAGCCTAATCGTTACCATCGGTCACAGTCTGTTGTAAACAAAAAGAAAAACTGCCCTTTTTCAAGTTCATTTTTATTGCCGTTTTCATGACGCATTCATGTAACAAAAATAAAGATAAGACAGTCATAAATTACAGAAGGAAAATGGAAAAACGCATCATAAGCCACACGTAAATTATATCACTATATATACTGTCTCTTATACACATCTAGATGTGTATAAGAGACAGATTCTATTAAGAACGCAACGCTATGTAATTAAAAACGATGATATGACAACGACTATGTAGACTTAAAAAACAAAATTTCAGAACGTGAATATTTAGACCCGTCCTCGAGTCTTCTAAAGCATGTGTGACAAACGAAACATAAGCTGCGCCAAAGTATAAAGCAGTTTGGCGGCAGTGATCTCCATTTAGGTTCTGAACTTCGTTGTCGATAGTTCGAACCACACGCTGACCATTCCCGGCCGGCCATGCTTAGTTTCCCCAGCTTGTACTGTTTAAGGTGCGAGTATTTCATGGCTTATAAACTAATTAAATACTTTGTGAACGCCTGTCATCAATATTGATGGTTATGTATATATATTATATATACAAATTATAATTATGTGTTTTTAAAGATTTTTGTGTACTTTAAAGGAAAGGAACAGCAGTTAGCAAAGATTAGGATTTTGTAGGGTTGTAATAAATTACCATTCCTTACCTTACTTTAACATATGTATTACATAGAACATTCTAGAATAACATTTAATTGATCAAAGAAACAGTGTAAACCACATTGTTAATTATAGGAACAAATGACACCATGTAGAATCCAAGAGTAATATATGGAAGCTTCTAGAATCTTTGGTACTATAGAGGCAAATAAGCCTAATTGGTTAATTATAATGTAAGGTGGCCAATGAGGAACTTAGGCAATATAGAATGATTTTGAATGCTGTGGAATAGTGCAGCTAGGGTATATAAGCTGACAGTTTTATCTTTCTGGAGCTCTTTTTGAAACACATGTTTATGTGAATGTTATTGTATTATTTTGATACCGGATTCTTGTTGGAGTTTATATAGAATAAAAGTTTATTTGAGAGTTGTTTTACAACATTGTGAGCTGTGTTTATATTTTATATGTCAAAGAGGGATTCCTAGTCATTTCTATACCGCTCGGAAATACGTCAAGTAGGAATTCATGACAAGGGTTTACGATATTGGGAACAGCACAGTCGGTTTAAAAACATGGTAGTGACCACAGTGTGTTTACTGAATTATGGAAATTTTTCTTTAATGCTGTTCCTTTGCTTTAGAGTACACACAAAAAACACATTACTATTTATTATGAGACTTTTAAGCCGTTGGTTCTGTTTCGGCTCACACCTTGGCTTATGTGCACGTCAAAAGTTGCTGCACTGCGGTCCACCAAAGGCTCCCAGGTGCCCAGCCCAAATACATTGTTCTACTTACTTAACAAGGACTTAGCAAGAACCAAAACAATTCTTATAATTGTATTTACATTGGTTTTTTTGTACTAGACCTATTGACATTTCAAAATGACAAAATGCTGTACAGATTAACAAATCACTAAAACCAGTCTGGGGGATTGCTGAAAAGCGAAAAATCACTGCTATATGTAATTAGTCTAATATAACCTTGAAATTATTATGTGCTCGTGGATTTAAAATTTACGCAAATCAATTCTTTTTTCCGTTGCCCAAAGACGTTTCTTTAATTACGCGAATGATATAGAATTGATTGCTTTGTGATTGAGTGGGCTACGATTCCCAGGAACAAACATAATCTATCTACAATAATGAAGGTCAATTTTAGTTTCAGATAGTGTATTTAATTTCTTTGCATCTCTTCGTTTGTTAAGCACCTCCAGGCTGTATCAACGCGAGATGCTATATATATTTGAACGTATTATCATTATAAATCCGTCATATATACTATTAATTTTTGTGTGTCAGATTTAACAGCCATTAGTTGATCTGACTTAATTCGTAGGCCTAAATAATATATATACAGATTTTCCAACAGACACGAAAAAAAAACACGAATTAGTTAGAAGAAACATGTCTCCAACGCACACACTTCGACCAGGTGGTTAGTTCGACAGTTAAGTTTTCATTTCAGCTGGGGAGCTTAATGTCAGAATTTTTTGTAGTTGAATGACGACAAAGAAGTAAAAACAATGTGGTTATCACTATAATATTGTTCATAATAATAATCGGTATTGCTTGATTTATGTTTTGCAGCAATAACAATAATATCATGGTGATCATACTACAGTCGTGTTAGAAATGGCTCTTCAAACAGTGTTATAAAATGTCTTTTGTCGAGTGATTAACGTTGTGGAAAAGTTGACTTGACTCATTAGATTGTTATGGTTGCTCATAAGTGCCATGCCATAACTCTGAAAGCATCAATGCATAATTTTACGGGAAACTTTCAACAGGTTCGGCTGTTCGAAATGTCATGGCAGAACTTAAAAAAAAAATCTCAGGGCACATTAGAAATACCACGGGAAAAGTATCCAACTGCTACAGCTAAATATTAACAAATATTATGGCCAAATGTTAAATATATAAAATGTGTGCATGTCAAAGTTATGTTTATAGACACTATTTCAAACAGAACTTCGAAGTGTAGTTGAAAAGCTTGGTGGTTAAGATGCTTGCCTTCCAATCCAAGGTTCCGAGGTTCAATTCCTTGACAGCAGGAGTTTTTCTCACGACAAAAATACTCTGATTTAGTTGTTAAAATTATAACTGGGACCTGTGAGAGAACAGTAGACATCTACTGAACAGGATACCCAGTATGAGGAAGAAATAATGAATTATTTATATGTAAAGAGATGCAACTACACAGGAATTTGCGACTTAGCAATCACCTTACTATCACTATTGAAACGATTCTACTGAAAGTTAAGAGTGGTGCTGGTAACGGTTGCCAAACGGAGCAGTGTTTTTAACATAGGCCGTTAGCGGTATCCGGATACCGCTAACGGTTAGCGCTAACGGTTAGCTCCCGATCCAGATACTAGGGCTCTCGTGAGAACCAGGCTTAACAAATGGCTGACCAATTAGAACGGGGCCAGGAATACGCACGGGTCTCAAAAACCCACGTGCTGTCATACAAACCCACGTGTTTTTCGTATGTTTTTACACAGTCGTTTTGATGTGACCTTAGCAACAATAATCAAGGGGCGAGGGCTTAGTGGAAGAGTCCACTGTACCTGTCTCATAGATAGTTTAGTGTTATATAAGAAAAAATAATAACCATTGTCCGTGCGTTGTAAAAACAAATGTTAAAAGAAAGAAATGAGCTTTGAAGCTTCTTTTAAAACAACTAATTTGAGCACTTGATCATTCCAAATTGTCAATAATTACCAATCACAACGTGTTTGTTATTCAATAGGTAGCGGAGGGGGCATGGATTACGCGCATGTTCCAAAAATCTGTAATCGCGAATACAACTGCACAATGTCGTTTTGTGGGACCTTCCGATATATGAGAGGCAGGCTGGATAAAAAATGTTCCTTTCATGAAATTTGTTCGAAATTGTGCCTTCAACCCGAAGAACTCTCGAAAATTTAACGTGACATGTCAACATTGTTTTTCTAGATACTTATCAGCTACTGTGATTGTTCAAAAGTGAAGGTCTCAACAAGTCCAATAGCAAAAAAAATAGCGGCCCAAGTTAAACCCATTTAACAAAACTAAATGTTTTGATAATATAATGTTTTAAAATTGGTTCTACAAAAGTTTATTCTATAATAAATAAGATTACGTTGATATGTTTAAGAAACCATTTTAATGATAGTAAAATGATATCATTGATGTTGACGACAATAATGATGATGATGATGATGATGATGATGATGATAATGAAGGTGATAATCGAGATAATGATAAAGATGTTGATGGCGATATGGATGGTAATGATATGGTTTTATTATATATTAATGTTATAATAATAAAATTGTCATTACTGTTGTTATTGTTATTAATATTACTAATACTTATAATTTTAGAAATAATAATAGTGATGATGATGATGATAATCTTTATTATAATCTTCATTGGGGGTTTATAAGAGGATATATCAGTGTATGTGATTTACATTTTACGTGTGCTGAAAGTGGCCTATATGCATCCATAATATATTTTGAACGTACTTCAAAAACATCATATGATATGCATTTTATGTGTGTTGGAAGTGGCCTATGAGATACATAAATACATAATATATTTTGATCGTACTTTAAACACCATAGGCCTATCTGATATGCATTTTATGTGTGTTGGAGGTGGCCAATGAGATACATAAATACATAATATATTTTGAACGTACTTCAAAACACCATAGGCCTATGTGATAGGGCCTATGCATTTTATGTGTTTTGGAGGTGGCCTATGAGATACATAAATACATAATATATTTTGAACGTACTTCAAAACACCATAGGCCTATGTGATAGGGCCTATGCATTTTATGTGTGTTGGAGGTGGCCTATGAGATACATAAATACATAATATATTTTGATCGTACTTCAAAACACCATAGGCCTATGTGATAGGGCCTATGCATTTTATGTGTGTTGGAGGTGGCCAATGAGATACATAAATACATAATATATTTTGAACGTACTTCAAAACACCATAGGCCAATGTGATAGGGCCTATGCATTTTATGTGTGTTAGAGGTGGCCTATGAGATACATAAATACATAATTTATTTTGAACGTACTTCAAAACACCATTGTGGTGACATTAGACCGAAATTGAATGAGGTATAACGATGTGTATATATCATTATGACGCAGTTCACAAGATTCTGATCTTGTTAAACACTCCATGCTCTCATGATGCTGACTTCAAGTAGAAACACTAACCATTAACGATTATGATACATCAAAGATGCATCGTCAGATACAGCAGTTGGCAGGGCGAAAGTTGATGGATGATACTTGAGAAGTCACTGGATACGAATTTGTCATAAACTCATGTAGTCATTAGCCTATCAGGGCAGCAAATTCTTTGAAAGCATAATAACTACTTTAATCAACAAGGTTTCTCGAAATTTCCACACCTATTCAAAACTTTATCATTCAAATGCCTTATTAAATTATCTTAGCGCTCACTGCGTCAGTTGAAGGTGCGGCCAACAAATCCGTCCGCGCCCTGCCTGGTATAGTGCGCCGTCCATAATGAACTCACATTTCCCTCTAATGGTTCATTCATTATGGATGAATTAGACTAGATGCACTTTCATTCATTATAGCTCTTAATAAAATAAAAATGTGTTGGTATTTCCATACATAACTACCATTTATACGCATGCATATTATGCTTGGCATGGTAACTTAAACAATACTTAACAACTAAATTACAATAACATAATTGTCTACGTACTGTAGAAGACAAAATATTTTTTTAAGTCAGGGTGAAACATTAATGGTAACATTTGGTCGCATTCTTTGATATTATGGATAAATTAGACTAGATAAATTTTCATCCATTGGACCCTTCTTAAATAAAAATGTGCTGTTTTCAATAACAAAAAGACGAACTAGATGGAAAAATAGTTTTACAACGTCAGGGTCAAAATATGGTAGCATTTATTCAACATGAATAATTATACTAGTTATATTTTCATCCATCACAGCTCATAAAAATTATATAAAAATGTAACGGTACTTTCCGTACATATTAACAACAAAATAGACAACCAAGAAGGAAAAAATACTATTTCAGAGCCAAATATATAAGGACATTTGGTCGCATGCAGTATGCGATTTGTTTGATTGGTCAATGCAACTAAGTCAGATTGCTTACGCGAATTTGAAATCCAAGGGGAAAGAACATTTTAACCGGTATTGGTATAAAGAGATTGGTTGTTTTTCTCATTTCCTTGAAGTATTATGTAATGTTGCAGGCACTGCAGCTAGCTAGTAATCAGCATAGTAGCCACGTACCGTACAGTGGTGGCGCAGGACCTGCCCGACGGAGGGGCTAAAGGCCCCGACGGGGGGCTAGTGGAGCGAATCGAGTCTCACTTGGCTGGGAGCCAGGGAGCCGCCTAGGGCCCCCGGTGGGGTCCCTTGAAGCCACGGATATTTGATGAATTATGGCGAATTTTTATTACTTATTTGATAGGCATCGAGTTACTATAATATGACTTCATGTAGGCTATGCTTTCTAATGTTGACATCATAAACACTCCATGCTCTCATGATGCTGACTTCAAGTAGAAACACTAACCATTAACGATTATGATACATCAAAGATGCATCGTCAGATACAGCAGTTGGCAGGGCGAAAGTTGATGGATGATACTTGAGAAGTCACTGGATACGAATTTGTCATAAACTCATGTAGTCATTAGCCTATCAGGGCAGCAAATTCTTTGAAAGCATAATAACTACTTTAATCAACAAGGTTTCTCGAAATTTCCACACCTATTCAAAACTTTATCATTCAAATGCCTTATTAAATTATCTTAGCGCTCACTGCGTCAGTTGAAGGTGCGGCCAACAAATCCGTCCGCGCCCTGCCTGGTATAGTGCGCCGTCCATAATGAACTCACATTTCCCTCTAATGGTTCATTCATTATGGATGAATTAGACTAGATGCACTTTCATTCTTTATAACTCTTAATAAAATAAAAATGTGCTGGTATTTCCATACATAACTACCATTTACGCATGTATATTATGCTTGGCATGGTAACTCAAACAATACTTAACAACTAAATTACAATAACATAATTGACTACGTAGTGTAGAAGACAAAATATTTTTTTTAAGTCAGGGTGAAACATTAATGGTAACATTTGGTCGCATTCTTTTATATTATGTATAAATTAGACTAGATAAATTTTCATCCATTGGACCCTTCTTAAATCAAAATGTGCTCTTTTCAATAACAAAAAGACGAATTAGATGGAAAATATTTTTACAACGTCAGAGTCAAAATATGGTAGCATTTATTCGACATGAATAATTATACTAGTTATATTTTCATCCATCACAGCTCATAAAAATTATATAAAAATGTACCGGTACTTTCCGTACATATTAACAACAAAATAGACAACCAAGAAGAAAAAAATACTATTTCAGAGCCAAATATTAAGGACATTTGGTCGCATGCAGTATGCGATTTGTTTGATTGGTCAATGCAACTAAGTCAGATTGCTTACGCGAATTTGAAATCCAAGGGGAAAGAACATTTTAACCGGTATTGGTATAAAGAGATTGGTTGTTTTTCTCATTTCCTTGAAGTATTATGTAATGTTGCAGGCACTGCAGCTAGCTAGTAATCAGCATAGTAGCCACGTACCGTACAGTGGTGGCGCAGGACCTGCCCGACGGAGGGGCTAAAGGCCCCGACGGGGGGGGGGGGCTAGTGGAGCGAACCGAGTCTCACTCGGCTGGGGGTCAGGGGCCGCTTAGGGCCCCCTTTCGGGGTCCACCCCCTGGAAGCCACGGATATTTGATGAATATGGCGAATTTGTATTACTTAGGCCTATTTGATAGGCATCATGTAGGCTATAGTGCTTTCTAATGTTGAAATCAGCTTCCAAAACAAAAAACATTTTGAATAAAGCAAGAAACAAAGAGTACCGGTATGCAATGTAACCATCTAATTTATTTTCAAATCCTCATTCTTGAAAGTGAAATTCTATATTTTGGAAATTTTGCATGAAATCTGTCAATCTGTTATGGTCGAGGTTGCTTCACCTATCACGATGTATTCCAACCATCATGAGGCTATCTAAATGAGCATTTGTCATACCAGAACGCAAAATATTATTTTTAATTAGTCTCATTGAATTATTATTATTATTATTATTATTATTATTACTATTACTATTATTATTATTATTACTATTATTATTGTTATTGTTGTTGTTGTGACGAAAAGTTAACACAAACAATATGGTGGCTAAACGAATATGTAACGAACATGTACATTTTTTTAAATTTGTTTGTTCCCCGACGACATCTATCGTCTTCCCTGACGGGGGGGGGCTTTAGCCCCCAGTCAGCCCCCTCCTCCTTCTGGCGCCACCACTGGTACCGTACCGTACCGTACTGTACAAATACCAAGTGGTGGTGAAGCAGCTTGAAAAAAGTACCGTAGCCTACATTGAGCGACGTGGACTCGAAATAGATAGCTAGCCTCTGACTTGAACTGCCGATATGAATGGAAGCCAACCGATTTAGGTGGAACAATGCGTCTAACGACGATCGTACGACGGTCAAATCTACCACCACTCTGCGACACCGATGATCGCTCAGTCTGAGCGGACCGTCATTTAAACAATCCGTTGCGTGCGCGTCGTCAAGTTGCATTTTCCATAGAATTGCATCGGGCGATGACCGCCGGTGCAATGTGTGCGCCGGCTTCACGTTGCGCCATGATTCCGTACACAGTATATAGGTATAGTAGATTCTAAACTTCTTCAAGTACATTAACATATGAGGGCGCAGCTTGATAGACTGTTATGGAGTTTATGATAACGTCTTCATACGAACCAATCTACAAGTCTCCTTCTAATTAAAGACTCATCTAATTTAAGACCACTTTTCTGCGACCCCGGCTGAGCATCAGTCTTTTATATGGGCCTGGGCCTGATAATTATTTTTTAATTACAGACCATAGGTTCTAAAGGCCATGAAATCCCAGTCTCAAAAATGGAGGGAGACCTCAAATCCATAACGAGATAAATGGTCGATTCATCCTACAACAAACGATAATGCTTACAATTTTAGTGAAAAGTGATCGTCTTTAGTCTTTATTGCAGTAGAGCCTATTCTCACGTATAAAACGATCCGCGTATAAGACGACCTCCGAGTTTGAGAAGATTTTTGGACGATTTTTATAATATCGGGCGTACAAGACGACCCCATGGGGCGGATCCAGAGATGTCCAAAAGGGAGGGCCGAAATTTGGGCCGATCGAGACAACAATGTCCTAGGGGTCGCATGCCCCCGCGAAATTTTTTTGTTCTAGACGCCCGAAAATAACATTTGAGGCGTTGTGGGTTATCATTTTTTTTCTTTTTCTTTCTTTTTTTCTTTTTTTTTTTCTTTATTTTTACCTCCCAAAAGGGGGGCCGGGGCCGGGCCCCTTCCCCCTGTTTCACCGTCGGAATTCCTAATTTTTGCTGCTCTTTATGGTCTAGATACCATGAGTTGGCTAAAAACGGAGCCAAATTTAAGGCTAATTTTCTAAATAATACCATTTTATGGGCTTTGAAAAGTTCATCAAAATATTATTTACTTGTCTTCCTAGCCGTTTTCTTTCATAGAAATCATATGGCCGTCATTGACTGATTTGCATCAGTTGACATAACATTGCCAGGTATGACCATGAGAGAGATCTTACTTTAAAGAAGTGCTCCTCAATTATTCATGTATTCATTTGATTTTATTTCACTTTTATTTTTTATTTTATTTTATTTTTTTTTTATCGTTACTTAACTACCTGTAACCCCAGGTGGGACCCTGTCGGCTACTCCCCTCCCGGGTCAGGAGGGTCCAAAAGCTCATCATATGGGCAGGGTCGCTCATCTCCCTGTCAGGTCAAACTATACAGTGTATACTTGATGATTACCCGATTTTCCTACATTAAAAATTACCAATCAGCAGCTTTATTTCAGTAGTAAATATGCGTGTTACAGAAAATCCACACATAAGACAAACATAATTTAAAAACCAAACGATTAACGATGAAGACGACCCCCTGTTTCTCGTTTGTAATTACTATTTTTAGCCTCGGGTAAAATAAGTACAGTATAGAAAACATGAAAATAAAAATAGAAAGAAACAGCAAATACAAGTGCAATAAAATTATACAAAGATAGCGTGACTAAATTCTACCAATTCTCACGATGCATTAACAATGTTTTTACATAAATACTTTGAGCGATCTCATATTGCCAATGAGATTAAAGAAACATCATTCCGCTCACACAGCGGATGCATAAGATTTATTGCAAAAACGTTATAATCAAGTTTACCCTCTTAATCATTTTGCGCATTTAACCGTATTCGAAATACATCTTTCATAGCATCCATCAGAATAGGTAATAACAGATCCCTAAATGCTGTAATAGACGAATAATAATAGCTAGATTGCACCAGGTAAGGTCTGTGCATAATCACAGACTTTAAACGTAATCTTAAACATGTTTTTGCATTTTTGGAGTCGTAAATATTATCGTAAATCATGACGATTGTGAATCCACAAAAACAACTGGCATCAAGAAGGCAACTCCTAAACATCACAAAAATGCTTTTTGAAGGTGTGAACAACAGCTGGTTGGATGACAGTTACAAATGTTTCTACAAATGTAAGTATTAGAAGGTGCCTAATGAAACATTTACATATTATATGTACGTGTGCGACCGAAAACACAAGTTGATACAAGTGTGAACAGCTAATCCAACAGCCTCTATTTCTGCAATATGTTTTTTTTTTGTACAGTACACATCTTATTCATTAGTATAATTGTTATACGCCATGAACTTAAGTGCAACTTAATTTTCATAACGACGATAACATGAATGTGGTTATTATTATATTGGATTGGATTAGCTCGACCGTAATCGAAAGATAATGTATACATCTATGCATACACATCACATACATTATAATAGGCCTACCGTCATCGATGCATATACATACATAATATGTGTAAATGACTTAAGTTCGTAAAAAACATTAAGGGAAAACATACAACAATCCTAGATCATGTCTAAAAGGGCACACGCAAGGAAAACCAAGTAAAACATTATATAAAAGATAGCTTGGTTGATTGACAGATATAAATGCAGAAATGTTTGTACAAATATAGGCCCATTAAAAGGTGCCTAATTAATCACTTCTATACTGTACGTGCGCGAAAATACAAGTTAAAGCATGTGTGAATGACTAATCCAGCCTCCGTTTTCCAGAGTGATAATGGTTTTTCCCCCTATTACTTTTTTTGCATTCTGCCATGTTTGAAATCAAACGCACTTTCCAAACGTTAGTTACCGTGGTAACCAGCCTAAATTACCTGAGTAGTTAAATAATAATTATGCAAATAAGCAATTAGCATATTCACACACATACTAAAAACAATAGGTTCAGTCTTCTTATTGTCATCTTGCATCCTGCCATGTTTTAAACCAATCGCACCTATTAAACTATAGTTATCGCGGTAACAGCATAAAGTACCTGATTAGTGAAATATTAATTATGCAAATAAGCTATTAGTATATTTACACACGCACCAAAAACAATAGAATCCGTCTTGTTATTATCATCCTGCGTTCTGCCAATTTAGAAACCAATTGGTCTTAACAAATTTTAGTTATCGTGGAATACCAATACTAGGGCTATTGTTAAAAACGCTAATAAAAAAATGTATTTAATGTGGGCGCTTAAACGAGCAGGCCTAAATAATAAAGAACTTGTCCAACTTTACAAATGCTATGTAAGACATACTGTTGAGTACGCAGCCCCTGTATGGCATCCAGGATTAACAACAGAACAAACAAAACAGATTGAGCGAATCCAAGAACGGGTTTGTAGATGTATTTTATCAAAGTCATTTACCAATTATGAAGATGCTCTTAACATTCTTAAATTGGAGAGACTGTCTGACCGCAGAACCGCACTGTGTGCTAAACTTGCAAGGAAGGCTATGGAATCCGAGCGCTTTAAACACTGGTTTCCATTGTTGGACAAGGTTCACTCTATGAACCTCCGTAATACCAAAGACTTCAAAGAATATAAATTCAAGAATGTGAGGTTCAGAAATAGCCCCCTTCCGTATATGACATCCCTACTGAATAGCAAGTGAAGTCCACCTGTCTCGTTTCTACCGCATTAGTTATAATTGGATTAGCTCAAGTGCAATAAATAATAATAATAATAATTGAAATTGAGAATAATAATAAATAATATTTTTTAATTTTAATACATAATTCAATTGTACATAAATTAGTAATTTTAAATAATATTGCTTTTAATTCAATGTATTTTTATATTTTCTACTTGTATTTCTAATGTATTTTTGTAATTTTATTGTAATTCTGTTTTAACACCATTAGTCTCCAATTCAATTTTATATTGCTATTGACTTTTGCTTTGTGAATTGTTGTACCTGTTCTCCTTTTTGTGATTTGAATTTGAATAAATAAACCTAAACCAACAAACAATTACCGAACAACGATAATGACGACGACAACAACGACAAAATGAATAAAAACAAGGGTAAAAAAATAGCCTCCCAGGATTTTCGTTCCTTTGGGGAGGCTAATAATATTATTAATGGCTTCTACGGTGAAATAACATGAATGTGGTTATGAATATATTAGTTACGATTAGCTGGACCATAATCGAAAGATAATGTATAATATATCTATGCATACATATAAACTATAATCGAGAAGTAATAGAGAGGTACTGTTAAAGTACTCTCTATGAAATATATACAAAATGTATGTATTGCCGGGGAACAGTTAAATTTAACTGTTCCCTGGTATTGCGTAAAAAACAATAAATGTAAAAGGGCATCAAAGCGAACGAAGTAAAACATTATATACACGATAGCTTGCCTGATTAACAAGATACAAATCCAGAAATGTTTATACAAATGTAAATATTTGAAGGTGCCTAATCGAACACCTGCATTTTTTCTACGTGTGCGAACGAAAACACAAGTGTACACATGTGTGAATGACTAATCCAACAGCTTCCATTTTCTGCACTTTTATGGTTTTATGGTACGGTAAATATTTTATTATTCATTAATTTAATTACTCAATAAATGTTATAAACATGAACTGAAGCCCAACTTAATATACATGCTGTAACATTTGTTACTGGAGTAATAGCTTCTGGCTGGAATAACATGAATGTGGTTATGAAAATATTTATTTTTTTTATTAGGTCGAGCGTAATTGAGAGTTATTCATACACACACACACACACACATAAATATATATATATATATATATATATATATATACATATATATATATAGAACAAAAA
>NW_022716829.1:3649903-3659845 GCF_011630105.1 Anneissia japonica
ATTAGAAGATGCCTAAACAAACACTTGTATTTTATATACGTGCGCAAGCGAAAACACAAGTTGATACATGTGTGAACGACTAATCCACTATTGCCTCCGTTTTCTACAGTGATATGGTTTTTTTTTTTTTAAATTTATTTATTAGTTTAATTATTCTATAAATGTTAAAGGGCATGGATTGAGGCGAAACTTAATTTACATACCGGTAACATTGATTAGTACTGAAATAATAATATTAATAACTTATACGCTGGAATAACATAGGTCTAAATGTGAGTGAATAGATTGGTTTTGATTAGCTCATCTCTTTCACCAAGCAAACAATGATGTAGTTGCCTAGTTCGGGTCTTTTGGTTGGAGAAAATTTATTTTGGTTAGTTATACAAATGATCATTATTATTTATTATTTATTTAACCGATAGATAATTAATTTACAAATCTCACACATTATGTATATACAAATCACTACATTGCCTATAAAACATACATATGTATATCTCAAATGCTGAGAGCTGCACTTAAGATCAAATGGCAAGATGGGATCTCCAAATTCTTTATGGAGACCTAACCAAGTCTGGGGAGGGGGAAAGATTGCGGAAGGCGAATAATGCTAGGCAATGCCGTTCAACTGAATACATGGCCAACCATAAATAAGTATAAAGCACAGGAAGGCTTATTTTCAAAGTGTGAACAAAAAGCCTGCTTGCCTGATTTACAGATATTGTTTTTAGAAATCTCAAGAATTAACAAACAATCTCAACACACCGACTAACAGTTCATAAATTCTACTTACTCTTCCAATGGTCACATAATTGTTACATTGATAGACGATCATAGAAACTCCCTGGACCAAAAGCCCTCTTACTTGGCAATTCCTTTGTACTTTATCCTTTTTGGAATTATTTTTCTGCTCGCATTCCTTTGAGAATCAGATAGAGATCGTTTTGGGTACCTTCAGGCAACCAGACTATTGCCACATTTGTTTAAAAACTGGATCACACTTTAATCTCGAGAAAATGTGAGTAGAGAGGTGACACTTTATACGAGAAACTTATTCCTAGTTTTTAAGGCATTTTGACAAAATGTCAGAGTGTCATAGGATGTGGAATGCCGAACCACTGGTTGATGTAACGATTAGTTGAAGAATCAAGATTTTGATGGTATTTAAGGCTAATAAGGACGAGCTGAGCATAGATTCCAATTTTGTATTCAGAACTGATGAAGAGCTGTCACTTTTTTCAACACCTTCACTGATATTTCTTCTAAATGTCTAATCTAAATGTTGTCAGTGAACCCAAAAATTTATGAATTTCGTCATTGATTGATAAGACAGAGGTGTCACCAAATCTAAAGTAAATGTTTTTTCTGTCCCAGGGTATATAGAGCGACCTGCATTTTTCCGGGTTTAAATTTAAGACGATTGGGGTTTTTTTATACGATTGTATTTATCAGTTGATGAGTATGCTTGTTTGGCACTTTTTTTTTAAATGGAATAGAAGTGTTTGCAAAATGCTTTTTTTTTTTTGTTTCGTAGAAGTTGTATCCGAGAAAGCTCGGCTTCGATGTAAAGATGACCTTATCAAAGGAAAGGAGAATGATAAGTGGTAAAGATGGGTAAAGATGTACAATGGTAAAGAAGTTTTTTTTGAAAGAGATGTTGTATGATGACCATTGTTTATTTTGAAATTTTAGGGTAAAGGTGTGTAACGATTGACATTTTGGTCGATAGTGAATCTGTTCTGAGAAAACAGAGAAAATAGTATTAGGTCGTTTAGATACAGAGCTAAAGGCATCTTTCAGGGGTCACAAGAAAACGTTCAAACCTAACTTCGTTATCTGATGTAACACCTTTTCTATAATGATGAAAATTCAGTCATACAGAAGATAAGACTGTATTGTTTCCATACAATCGCTACACTGTCGCTACATTGTTTTCAGTGCAATTTTACTACGTAGCAGTCCCTGACGCCATCGGAAAGGCTCTTCGATTCGAGCGACCAATCAGCATCACCGAAAGCTGTCAGCGATAGCGTGTAGCGATTGTATGGAAACCAAGCTTTAAGTGCTTTGTTGAATAATGTTATGATACGATACGATTTATTAACCATCGAAAATACACATCAACATAAATAATGAAAAAATGCTGTCTTGAAGTGGAGAGTTTCATGAAAAGTTCCTATAAGATGTTGTAAGTCCAGGTGTGAGAGTAGTTGCTATTTCGCTATAATACGTTGTTCATGTCTTAAAGGTTCATCCCATTCGTATTAAATGATAGGCTTAGTTATTCTCTTTGGATTACAGTGCATTGTTTATTCAGTTTCACAAATTAACATTTGTACACAACAGTTAAAATATACCAGAACAAAGGTAACAACAAGCGAAATAGATGGTACAATCTTCCAGTTTAGGAAGGAACCAGCAGGTGGTAAACACCTCTAAAATTGTCTATTTTAAGTGCACATAAAGAATAATAATATGATTAGGTTCTAGCCTATTTAATTTTAATAATATAATATTGCATTGTTTTCTATTTTTTTTTAGATTGGGCGACATTTTGAACATCGACAAGAAACGCATGCGCACACAATGTCAGTATCTTTTTATCATTTTCAGTATCAATGGAATATTGAGTCATAATGTACTTCTTACAGTCAGATTTTTGTTGCTAATGCAGGGTTTGTGTCAAAGAGCTCACCTATAATTGTTGCAAAATTAGGTGCTGTTTCATGAGTGGTGGTAGCCAACCTAACAAATTTCACGTCAAAATAATGTACAGCTAAATGACGTTGCAAAGTTGCAACAACGTCGTTTAAACGTCATTTTTTGACGTACATACCCACAAAGCTATAAATAAAGTTTTGTGTAGGGTTATCTTATCGTTTAGGAAAATTGTGTGAATGTAAGAATGCGTAGAACAAAACTTGCCGGTTGGGGGATTTGTTGTAACTTGTATTGTTGGCACTTACCGGTACTGTACGTATTGTGGTCCGTTGACGGCGAGTGTTAACGACGTATGAAGCTTGCAGTGTGTGGCCTAGATCCTTATCCTTAAAATACTTGAATGAGATTGCTGAAAAATCGTTTAGATATCCAAGAAATGCTTCTAAGCATAAATAGAAGGCATTCACAGTAGATTACACAAAATACCGAGTTAGACGTAAACAAAATTGCTGTTTTTCAGAGTAGATACTGCAGAGCGTTAAACGTTACTATCATGTGATTCCCATTATAAGGGTTTGTTCGTTGGAGTGGTCCTATTATTTTAGTACTATTCCTATTATCTACCTATTTCATTATATTTTTCCATGTTTTTACAGCAATTTACAGTGTTACTTCTCTTTCTACTGTTTCCAGATCTAGATATATCCAGGGTATACCATAAGCGAGGACGTTTATGTGAGAGGTGTTTTCTTGGCTTAGTTGAATCTGAAATATACCAATATGTCTTCGAGATCGAGATCTATAGATATGACGCTCGCCTTGATATCACTTGTCCTATTATTAATTTAAATTTCAATTTATTCACAGTAAATAGATTAATGCTGTAGGCACTCTTTAAAAACAAAACTTAACTCTTGGCTGTATTTATACAATATGCAAATATATCTTCGTGAAATATAGGTATGACGCTCATCTTGATAACTAAACAAGATGTTCTAGACACAATTTTTCTTACAACTGGAAAAAGAACTTTTATATACATCATTTATCCTAATAATTTAAATATCCAAAATAAATTCATTGATTACCGTACTCTGTAAAAGTGGGTTTCACTACTGACTCTATTAGCGGCCTATTTGGATCTGAAAATCACCTATGTCTTCGTGATCTATAGTTATGACGTTCTCCTTAATAACAAGACGGGTTTTTTTTTTTTTTTTTTTTTTTTTTGGTTTTTTGGTTTTTTTTTTTGGTTTTTTTTTTTTTGAGGATTTGTTGTTTTTTGGCTGATTTTTGTATTTTCGCGGATTTGATATATTTACCTTATTTAATTACAACTGTAATATTTCACTGTACATCATATGATCTTTTTTTTATAATAATTTGAAAAGAAAAAAAAGTAATAGGCAATTACGCTCAGACCTGTAAATAGGCCATTAGCGTTTTTTACGGATACCGTAGCAATATAAATATTCGTTTGTATATATATTTATTATGATCTTCTATTGATATATAAAGGCGATGTATAACAATTATTATATTATCAGCGTCGTCATCGTAACATCGTCGGGCCGCCACCCCCTTTTTTGAAAGCTAAAACGAAGAAAAACGCTTTAGAGGTTATTTTCGGGCGGACAAAAATTTGGCGGGGGAATGCCCCTGGCCAATTTCGGCTCTTCCCCCCCCCCCTTTCGGACATCTCTGGATCCGCCCCTGACCTTCACCACTAATTGATCGCCTTCGGTGTATCGAAAGCTCTCATAAAACATTTTTGAAATAAATAACAAATATATCTAAACTAGGCCTATTTCATGGTAGAAATTCGAGGTCTTATTACTCATGATAAAGATGATATACTTCAAAGGGTCTCAAAGCAATAAGAAAGAAGATTTCAGACACTGCACCCATTATTTTCCCGGAATGTCATGTTTAACTCGTTATTAGAAACGTTATAGCAATGAAATCGAGTAGGTTTGAATGTAACTTAATTGGGCTCAACGTCATGTAGGCAACATTGTAAAATAATCTTTAATTGTATGTGTTTGATTTTGTCATCTGCGTTTTGTTATCTGTTCTTATGCCCTGTAAATGAAAGCCTTGCCTTGACCTGGATTTTATGTTCCATTCCATCGCTGTGCATTTCGCTTGTGCAAGGCACTTTAACCATGGAGGAATTAGTTTAGAAAGAGATACAACCATGGAGGAATTAGTTTAATGCTTTAACTACGGTTGTCTCTACACCCAGGAGTACAAGTGGGTACCTGTAGGCTCAAACACAAAATGCGCTGATTACAGCTGAAACATTATGGAATTTTTCCAAGGGAGCTGAGTGTGTGTACCATATGTGCTTGATCCAATGACTGGTAATAATGTAAAGTGCTTAGAGGCCCTGTTTGCATTATCACTATATAAGTCTAACATATTATTATTATTTAGGCCTATTATTATTATTATTATTATTATTATTATTATTATTATGATTATTATTATTAATTATTATTATTATTATTATTAGGCCTAATTCAGATTGAATAATGTACATTATGTATTTAAATAGGCATATATACAAGTATATATATATATATATATATATACAGTATATATATATATATATATATATATATAATATATATATATATTGAATATATTTATATAAAGTATCTTTTTGATACCGCCTTCTAACTGCTGGCATACTACTACTTCTTAAGATGAACGCAATATGAATGGACACTATTTTATGTAGATTTGTTAATGCTAGTTACCGTAGCTTGTCTAATCGTTAACGTAAAGCGTACTACCAATCGCACTAAATCATCCAAATCCCTCTGTTATTACTTAATGTTGTGCTTTTGTTACATGATCCTTAAATGTCTTTTATATCCATGGATCTGTCTGCAATTTAAGTACAGCATCAGAGATGCAGACGGGCATACAATTTCAGCGGAGGCCAAGACACTGTATAGAATGGAAAATGTTATTGATTGATGACGGATAAACTATGAAAAAGTATAACATGCACTGAAGTTAACTGAAATACAGAAAAACATTATGCGAACATTTAATATAAATTACAAAATAACTTTTCACAAAGTAAAACACGTCTACCTCGGTTTGGTGTCGGGAATAAGAAGTGGCCCTGAGCTTGCCAAAGATGATGATGCACATGCGCTCGCACGACCGATACGCTGCCTTTCCGATTGAAATCAAAAGATAACGATTGAGGGAGGCAATTGCATTTTTATGTGGGAGCAATCGCACAATTCATCCTCTTTGCTTCTACAGCACTGCTAATAATTTCCCAAAATCACGTAATCCACTGAGCGTCAAGCCAGTAATTTACATTCCCTCCCTCCCTCCCTTGTTTTCTAAAGTGGTACGAGGTTAACTATAAATGGCCCAGTTTTAGTGGCATCCCATAAGTTATGTCATTATTTTTGTATAAAATCTATGAAGGGCGTATGTTTGCGCCCGGAGTGTTTGTTCAGAGTAGTCGAGTTTTCTAATAATTAATACCCAAACTATATCATGTGGTCTTGTGTTTTATTTGAGCATTGTGACCGTAAGAAAAAGTGAAGCTTTTCCGCTAGACCACACCCCTTGAATACATTTCCTAAGTTCCAACAAAACGCATCGCAAACTTACGTAGACAGGTGCGCTTGTGGGTCAAGCGCGTATTCTTACCCATGATCTAATAGACCTTTCCGCTAAGCTCCGCCCCTTGGATATTGTTGCTAAGGTCCCACAAGACGACCGTGTTAAAATGGTTAAAACATACGCGAACACGTGCGTTTGTGGGACAACACGTGTTTGTAAGACGCGCGCGAATTCCTAGCACTGTTCTGATTGGTCAGTTGTTAAGTTTGATTGACACTCCGGAAAGGCCTATTGGTTAGTAGTTCTGTTTGACTGACATTCTCACACGGTCCATTTAGCCGTTTGAAGATTTACAGTTATTTTTCAGCAGTGGTGCTGAAAATGACTTTATTGTTTTGTCGACCTCTGTAATATCACGGTCTCAACGCTACTATATTTAATACAAACTCATTACATTAATATCGTGTTTTATGCATATTCTAAATATTCAATTACATAATGGCGATCAACAAAGTTCCTATTCAAAATTGATACACAAATTAGGTACCTGCGAAATGTGATCTGATGTTATAACATACTAAGAACATAAAATAAGTAGGGCCTATGTCACTAACATTTTACTAAGGTAATGCCGCTAAGCAGCTACGTCCATAACAACTCCCTGGTCTAACATGTCTTTATGCTAAAACATTTCGCCAGCATTATCAATAAATTCTTTGGCGGAAATCAGACGATAGAGAAACCTTAAGTGTGTTGACAATAGTATATACTTAAAGCCGAATAATCGGTCACTTTTATCTGAAGATACATTATCAAACGTTTCAACTCAAGTCAAATACTTCTACCAGTGTAATTACACCTTCAAGTACCTTAACCGTTCTATCTGTAAGCCGTCTAATGCATGTTAACGGTTTTAGTGGCAGTGTGGGTATCCATCGAATTCTACGAAACTGCGTACAGGTGATGTTAATATAACATATAATATTTTTTATTTAAAAAAACTTACATTTGCGCCCAGCCACGATTATCATCACTTCGGCTGCTCGAAACGACTTCAGGTCAAATACAATACTCTTCCTAGCACGCGATACATTTCCCATGACGCTTATACGCAATTATTTTATTATTTACTTAAAAATATTGTTTCAACATCATCATTTGTAAACAGTAGTTTACAACTCATCAAAATCAAGCTGGGCATTGCATTTAAAAATAGGTACATAATAACGTAGGTGCATAGGACTGAATTTAAATTTTTTTTTTACATCATGCATTTTGTTTTAAAGTAGAAATAGGCCTATGCATCGATATTTTTGTATAGCTATAGACCTATGCATAGTAACTTTAAGGTTGCAGTGTGCATTGCTAGTTGCCCCGACGCAATCGGGAAGGCATCCCGATTCGTCTGCAACACAATCGGTAAACTTGAACCAGGTTCAACCCTCCCGACAACTGTCGCCGATATGGTGAGCGATTCTATATGGTAACCGAGCTTTAATCGCCGAAAGCTGTCGGCGATAACGTGTAGTGATTGTACGGAAACTGACATTAATCCAAAAATTATTTCGACCTTCATCCTACATCCCCCCCACCCCCAACAAAAAAAAATTCTATACGATGACACAATACTGTACAATGGAATATCAATGATCTAGGCCACTTTGTAGTTGTCTCTCTTGCAATATCGTGAGATTCCATTAGCCGTTCGCGAGATACTTCTCTTGAGGCTTTTAAGGAGCACTTCAATTTTCAACTCTTCAAGAGAAATTGTGTGGCGAAGTTATAAGCGCTCTGAGGCGGTGTGTCAAATGCTGTATAAAAGCAAAATTATTATTGATTTTTGCCATATTATTGTTTAAACTTCACACGCTATAACGAGTCACCCACCAATATGTCACATAAAAGATGACACAAAAACCTTCATAATCAAAACTCTATATTGCTATACAGACAAAACATAAACCAAATGAAAATTGAAAAAAAAACACCACTACAATCATACATTTTGCCCTTTCATCATCAATGACAGATAAAAATAACAGATGAAAATATCACCTTGTCAGCCTTCTTCACATCTTTAGCTATCAGGCGTCTTCCATTTGTGAGTAATTATAGTTCTGGGCCTACGACATGTCAATCCACAGATCTGAATATGAAAGTGTCAAGAACCGAACAGCGCACCCAAGTTTTGTACAGTGCATATGCCTGTACCTGTAGTAGCATCCAGTATTCTGTCCACATGGTTATGGGCTGAGATGACCGAGCAGTTGGCGATGGTGAATTAACTTCAAAATAGATGTTTACATAATCACATAATTAATTTGCCTAACAAGCTCTAATACTTTGTCAATTATCTAGCTGCTGTCGTCGATCGACTCTCGGCGCACCGACCAATAGCAATTCTTGAGTACTTGCTTTAAAATTGCTACATGCAAGCTATCGTATATTACTATACACTTGACGGGTCATGTACATATCTAATCACACAATCGGTATCCACAACCATTGCGAATGCTTTATTGTTGCCTCCAATATAAAATTAATATTTTTGAATTATTTATAGCAAATTGGAATGTATTTTAAATGAAAATATTCACGTATAACCTTAAAAAGCCTCTCTTTATATAACTGTGCCGGCAGTGCGTCAACCGACGCTATTTGAGTATGTCAAGCAAGACAGACGGTAATAAAAAAAAATCAATATTTATTTCTAAATGTTTCCCTGCCATCTGTACTATAAAGCACTTTAAAAATCGTTTTCACAAGAAATTGCTTTGAACTTCGTAATTGCTGTTGTGTTCATTTGCTCCTAACGATCGCATTACTTCCCAATGTCTAGCCAACAATAGTATGTATTAACTTTATATCGGAGGAAAAAAGTAAACTGATTGATTAAATTAGAATCAAATAGTCTGAAGACGCACATTAGGAAGATAACGAATACGAATACGTCATTTTTGTTATCGTCATTCGTGCCTAAAAAATTCTTGACAATATGCTGTATGAGCTGAATATGATCCTTAATTCATTCAAAAGGCATGAATCGCCTAATTTATGACAAATATGCTACTGTGGGGAAGTGTTTTCTTAGAAATTTATGACGTAACCGTATTCCGTTATCGTTTTCGTAAGCTTGCAAAAACTCCCTATAGATTTTGGTGATCCCACATGCTTGATAATAACGGTTATGGTTGTGCGATATTTTCTTCAATCATGATTTTGTTCAACTGTGTAAACAGTTTTACAGAATATTCCTCACAGGATTAGAATATCTCTCGTTTCTTCCCGCAAACGTCATTAAGTGAATTTAATCACTTACATTGGATTTAATTCGGATTCTTGAACGACAAATCAAAGCTTGTAATTTATTTCAATTGTCTAATTTATAAACAGTTTTCCTGGCCAGGAATAGTTGTAAACCTGATATCAATCATTTTGCTCGCCGATTCCCATAGTATTTTCCGTTCTCGTCATTGACCTGTTCTTGTGTGTCGTATCTTTAACGCATTCTAATTTATTGTTTCTTTGCTATACAGTATTTATATTTTGCTAAATTCCATCGTAAACTCAATTTGAAACAATTAACAATGAACACATTAATTCTTACACTATATATCCACCCTATAAATACTGATTTCTCACAATTGTCCTAGTAAATACTGTAGCAGTTATAATGAGGGCATATAT
>NW_022716829.1:3660939-3663160 GCF_011630105.1 Anneissia japonica
TTTGCTGTTTTGCACTGGGAACACAAATAATGTATAAATCAAATGGACACAGTGCTCAAAACACACACACCCACACCCACACACACCCACACCCACACCCACACCCACACACACACACACACCCACACACACACACAACACACACCCACACACACACACACATATATATATATATATATATAGGCCTATATTATATATATATATATATATATACATTATATATAGGCCTATTGAATTGTGCTCCAACTAAAATTTTAAAAAATGCTTGCGGTACACCACGTATATAGCTCTGAAAAGAACTGTTGTTTTTGTTGAAAATGTCTTGACGTTTCGATTTAAACCGGTAACTGAAGAAATAAGCAGCAAAAAGTGCGTCAAATGATAGCATACATGGTTAAGCTCCATAGGTAAAAATAAACAGACTAAAGTGTGCTGCTTCATAGCTAGTCCTAAGTTGATTTTCTCTTTCATATCCTTCTTTACAAATCACGTTGCGCAGCAGTTAATGAAGTTCGCCGGCCTTCTGACGTTCATGGTTTGGTGGGTAGAACAAGTTTTTTTTTTTTCTGATAATGATTATAAATCTAGGCCCGGTGTGTACATAAACAAAACTGGGTATCCTTCGAGAATAGCGGATGAGGGATACCCCGTTGTTCTGGTCCTTTCATTGTTGTGGAGAAGGCGACTTTGCCGCTACCAAACCGGGCAGCACCTCGACAGTGTGGAA
Source organism: Anneissia japonica (assembly GCF_011630105.1). Lineage (NCBI taxonomy): Eukaryota > Metazoa > Echinodermata > Crinoidea > Comatulida > Comatulidae > Anneissia > Anneissia japonica. Next base: position 3,661,667 of record NW_022716829.1, read on the forward strand.
CCATTGCTGAAGTAAAGTTGTAGGAATTAGAGCACAGGACAGTAGCAATATGCGCATTCAGTACGAAAACCTATAAATTTACCTTTACCAGGGAGTTGTTATAGGCTAACACCCTGCATTTATAAATCTATACACTAGGCCTAGTCATCTTTAGTCATTTTAACCGCGTTACTTTTCCAGTGAAGGTGAATTGGTCCCCGTGCAATTAACATAATTTGAACAAACAAAACCTTTTTCTATTCTTTAACTACTCCCAAATATTTAATAACTCAAAACGTTTCGAGTAAGCGTGTAGTATGCCTATCAGTAGGGCCTAGCTGTCGAGGGTAGAGTTAGTGTACATTTATAAAGTAAGGTAAGGTACCTCCAATTATTGTCAAATAAAATTATGCTATAGTTATAGTTGCAAATCAAAGCACTAAACCACACTATATCTTTTATTGCCATTGCATTTGCTCTTATCACCAGCCGCAGTCACTTTGTATTTTAATGAACACATTTTAGAAACAAGTGACAGAATGTCTTCAGAGTATAATAAAATTGTACGTTGGCTGCTTGTGTTCAATCAAACTGCATTTAAACGGAAATATGAACTGCTGTCGGAATTTTTTCCTTTATCGAATGTCTTCACTAAAGGAAGTCCTTTGAAATGCATGTATAAAATATATTCATCATACAAAATTATGTAACATCAACTATTTCCGGTTGTAATATTAGTTGTAATCTAATCAACGATAAATCTTGATTTGAACAAACGAATCGGATGTAGATGTGTGTATTACAACGATCTGTACCTCTGATGGAGTGTTCGGCTTTGATACATATATTAACTCATCAGACAGTAAGATAATCCCATCAGTCTGCATCAACATTGTATTAACAGCACTGGTTTTAATGGAATCATATTACCAACACAGATGATATACACTGGATTTATTCATGTCTAAAATGTCATTACAGGGATAACATGATGATATATAACTTCGACACGTGATGACACGTTTGTTCAGGAATACATAATAACTTACAATATAACATTTTAAAACAGTCGCACAAAACATCCCGGGGCTATCTTACATTACAGTCGGGTTTTTATGCACTTGGCGATGTTCAACATGTTAATTGGTATAACATCATATTTTGACATCAGAGTGTACATGTAATAATAAAAACAATAGACCACGTGCATACACAACCATGTGGACAGCACACACCGATTGTAAGCAAATGATGTATGACGATTAGTAGAGAATGTAATTTTTTAACGGTACGAAACATACACTCCAGCATTCACTCAGTTTAAATTGTAGACTACCCTTTGAGGTAATTTGTAGGCTTAGGGCATCGTGTGCGAGTAAAGGAACTTTAAGGCAGATTCTCTCTCAGTGGCGTGTAAGTCTTGAAATGGTCGGGGAACTGATGGGGAGTGAAGGTGAAGTGGGGATCGATGATTAAAGGAGGGGGGCGATAGCTCGCAAAGTAAGGTAAGCGTGT
>NW_022716829.1:3663699-3703262 GCF_011630105.1 Anneissia japonica
AATAATAATAATAATAATAATAATAATAATAATAATAATAATAATAATAATAATAATAATAATAATAATAATAATAATATTTTCCCCTTCAACTCCCTGTGCAACATAAGCCCGAAACAAAACATGCCAAAAGTTGCACTCTATTTTTGTCTGGTGCCGTTGCTGGCAGGTTTTTTTAGGGTATGGCCAAATCTCCACTGTGCTTACGGCCCATGGATGTCGAGTCTTCACTGGTATGTCATTTTCTGCAGTTCTCTTCATTCCTGATGATCTCTGTCCAGGATGTCAATGGTTGACCTCATGCATCTGTTTGAAGACCTTGGTTTGTTGGAGCTTGTCTTGTCATTCTCCTCGTCTTCAAGCTGCAGTCAGAAGGAAATATTCACGCAGGTACTGAATATACTGCTTTGGTCTTTCTGGCGTTTTGATCTCCATCTTTCATAATGCCATAAACTTCAACTTAGTGCACATGACGTCATAGGGTAACGTCATAAAATATTAACATCTTGTTTTACTCTTTTTGAACTTTTGGAACTTGCATGCGTGCGGCATCAGTGTGTTTGATATCTATAAATTAAGAGTTATTTAAACTCCCTGTCATACAACTATTTTTAAACTCAATATAAACATGGAGTTATAAAATTAAAATAATTATAACTCCATGATATAAATAGGCAATCGACGTTATAAATTCGGAATAGGGCCTACACCTCCGGGCCATCATAGTTTACGGGGGTATATTATTGTTTTGAACCCCATACGATTACAGAACAGGTGCATTGACTGAAATCCAGTCTTCGAACATAATACATTAATTAACGGCGTTTTCCAAAGTGACAGATTTATGTTTAGATAATCGTTGTCTCAGTGATTCGAAATTATCATGTCTATAAACAGCACAAGTTACATAAATAGGCCTACTCGAGCAATTACTTACAGTCGACCTTCTTCCCATGACGTCAGACAAAGAAAGGAGGTTGAAACTATCGTTGATGAAACCAACGTTACAAAACTTCCATTAGCTAATTGTCGTTTTCAAAAAGTGAGTGAATAAGTTATTCATGTTGGTGTGAAAATAAATTATTACGACTTCATAAACTACAGTTTTAATCAATTCATTATCTGCTTAGATAAAAGTACGTGTTAATTCAATATAATTATACTGTAGATAACAATTAACGAAAGTCTTTTACGTTTAAGTACATAGACATTTATAAACGGCAAAGCTCGACCGTTTCAAAAATCTAGGATCGGTTGCACTTCTTTTCTTGTTTGTTTGTTTTTTTTTTTGCAAAAAAAATGTATTTTTTAAACTACATGGGCCGCTGTGGAGGTGATGATGATGATGATGATGAGCAGTTGGCGATGAAATTATTGTCAAACTACAAACATTTGCAAACGCATAGGCTTACAAGTTCACGGAAACTCGTCCATCACAAAAAAAAAACTCATCATCTCGGACAATAGTGCACCAACTATCTATCGAAAACATCAAAGAAGCAAAGGCAAACATTTTGAGATCTCTTGGGAAACAAGTAAACAAGTAATATTGATGATAAGAACGAATTGAAAATAGTATAATATTGTTGTTGAGAGCCAGGAGAGCGGCCTAGGCTGTTTTTTCACCTAATATAAACCCATAATACTACTCTATGTATAAACCTCACCTATTCTACTAAAATGTAAAGTGCGCCCCAGTTGCTTAAAGTTCCCTATGATGAGATATTGAATCCGAACCAGCAAACAAATGTAATGGCGTGTTGGTTGGTTAATGGTGGATCGTGGGGACATCGTGCGGCGTAGGAAGACCGAGAGGTAAGTCTAAAGTCGTGGGCCTAGGCCTGGCTGTATTTTATTATAAAAAAATGATTGTCTGAAACATACAGCTAGGCCAGGCCTACCATTATCATATTCATATGCATATTCTTGGTTGTTTGTCTATAGGCCTAGCTTAGATATTGTTGTTCAACATATTGAACACATGAAAATGAGGCCCTTCCTAGTGTAGCCTACTTGGCCTTGGCCATAGCCTTAGGTCTAGGTTAGGTAGGCCTATCTAGCCAGCTAAGGCCTAGACCCTAGGCTAGGCCTACTAGCCTAGGCTAGCTAGTATAACGCCGCCTCTAGGCCAAGGAGGGCCTAGTACAGGCAGGAGCCTATGGTAGGCTAGGAATAGGCCTTTTTCACGAATCGGTAGACATCATGAAGTGATGACAAACATTGGCATTGCGAATCAGCGGTGCGTAACCAACAGAAACAAGATAAGCTTTTTGGCTGATTTTCTGACAATATGTTATTTAAAAAATCATACTCCATAAAAACGGGGCGTCGTATCCAAAAAGTGTTTCCAGGAAAATGTTCTTAAAAGTTGTAAAACCAACTCCTGTTAAAACTGACGGCTGCGTTAGCTAGGGTAGTATAGGCCTTTTTCACGAATCGGTGCATTGTCTAATGTACGCCGTACATACAGTATGCATGCCATGATGCACCCCTTTGTCAAAAATGTGACAGACCATTGTGTGAAATTGATGGAAAAAGAAATTATTTTGTGACGGACCATCTCGTGAATGTTACTGACCTTGACTGTACATTATTACATATCCTAATCATGTTGTCTTGAAGAGTATCAGGGAACATTTTCGCCAGAGTATCGCATCGCAAAGAGCTACACAATAATTAACAATTGCTACGCATTTACAAAACCGTGTCGCACAACATTGCGAACCAAGAAAAGCCTCATCCCTGCATGTTGTTTTTCACATTAGGCCCTAGGCCTAGCCAGACGTAGGCCTCCGAATGTTTTATAACTTACATGTTTTAGTTGTCATTCGTTTTCAATAAAATATTTCTCATTGTGTTTGTATTGTTTTTCAATCACTTCAACCATGCTTTGTTGCTAGGTTACAACTTGCTGTGAAAATTATCAGTTATTTTTCCACGCGCGTCAGTGCTGTCGGAAGAAAATCAAAGAACACTCAGACAGGCTCTTCTCTTTGAACGGCCTTCCGCCCGCCGCCGCATTCGATTCACGCTCAAACCCAACCTCGTGGTATATGGCGTGTCGATGTTTAGAAATGGTGCACAATGAAGCTTATCAACTGGGAACCTGTCAGCATTATAAACAAGATGACGATTAGATAGGGTAGTGCTAGGCCTGACTCTCGTTTATAAATACTGTACTTAATTTATTAAATAGGACCAGCATGCAAGATTCTTTTTTTCCACGCGTGTCAATGCAGTCGGAAGAAAATCAAAGAACACTCAGACAGGCTCTTCTCTTTGAACGGCCTTCCACCCGCCGCCGCATTCGATTCACGCTCAAACCCAACCTCGTGGTATATGGCGTGTCGATGTTTAGAAATGGTGCGCAATGAAGCTTATCAACTGGGAACCTGTCAGCATTATAAACAAGATGACGATTAGATAGGGTAGTGCTAGGCCTGAATCTCGTTTAAAAATACTGTACTTAATTTATTAAATAGGACCAGCAAGCAAGATTCTTTTTAGCATTAATGGTTTTCAATCAGGTAAGTACATACTGCTGGTTTCAAGAGAGCTGTAATCTGCTGTAATGTTGTGCCGATTAATGTCAAGCAAGTCTGCCACACAAAAAATAGGCCTAGTGAATCAAGTTACATTCCTCGGTGTCGGTTGACCACGGCCAAGTACAGTAGGCCTTATGAACTTTTGACTTGATCAACTCAACCTTAATTTTTTTAACAATATAATCAGGACATTTTTATTCTGTTGATAACATTATTGTCCTATCATTGTTATCAATGTTAACTTATCCCCAGACGTCATGGCCCAGTCAACTCATCCCCATTATTTGTGGTGGTAAAAAATAACGCTTGTATTTTTGTGACATCATTATATACTTTATTAATTTTATTGTTCACATCATAGAGAAAGTTCTTTCTCTATGTTCACATAGATTATTCCAAATTAACAGCATTCATTGATACTTCAATAATTAATACTGTATACATACAAAAAGAATATTGAATTTAAAATGTAAATTTACTCTATCGTCCAAAATAATCTTAACTAATATCAATTGCAATGTTGTGTTCATCTTCATCATCTGAAGTGGTGGGACTTCTTCATCATGGGCTTTTATTGAATGAATTTCTTTTTGGAAGCCTGCATGGACCTTGAATGTTGTAAAATCATAATAGTTCGATGATAATTTTTTGGGGGAAAAAATGCTATACAAAAATGTGATATTGCTACTCAGTTTTCAATTTGATTAGCAAACATTGCTAATCAAAATTTTGAAATGAAAATGTTTCCTGAGTATTGCACCTTTTAAGCATATTTTAAGTCAGACTTGTGTGTTCTACGATTGCCTCTCTCTGTGGGCCTGTATGTACGTAACCTGCATCAAAATATCATGGTAAATGAACCAACCATGAAGCGCCTTTCCCGGGGGTCGTATAGAGAGCAGCTTACAGTAGCTTAGTCAGCTAATCCGGTGGTAGCCACTGTGTGTGCGCTGAACCGTGGAGATATGTAGGTCCCCAGTTCAATTCCCATCACTGCCTCTCCTTGTGTTTCAGGTGAAGGGCTGCAATACAAGTTAAAATAGTGCACCGTCTTTCGGATGAGATGTTTAAGCCGTTGGTCCCTTGTGCATTTATGGCCCATGTGCACGTTAAAGAACGCAGTACATTCTTCGGAAAAGAGTAGGATTGTCTCCCGGTGTACTGGCCAATCATCACCAGAAGGACCCCACCGGAAATAACTTTTGTGGGCTATCCTTGGTGTTTATACCAAATAAATCCAATCCAATCCAATGGTGTGTCATAAAACTGACAGCTGCATAAAGTAAGAAGCCTAGCCGAGAGGCTGAGGACGATGACAGTCATCAGGGGTTCATGATGTTGACAAATAAGATACTTTATTAGGTCAGATTTTTTTTATATACCTTGCTTAGCTAACCCGCCACCCGCCAATAATGGTGATTTTGAATAAAAAATAAAATTTTATTTTTTGGTCAATTAAAGCACCCGCCGCCATGAAAAATGGAAATTTAAAAAAAAAATAAAAGTTTTTCTTTTTTTATTACACTTCCCGCTGCCTTGAAATTTCCAAAAAATAAGATATGTATATGTCTTCCTAATTTATGTAAATTTAAAGCATTTAACCATCCCATTACTACCATGTTTAAATTGTTGAAAACTTTCCAAATTTTAGTCACTGTTGTCCTTTTGGTGTGTTTGAATGTTTTTACAATGTTTTTTTGATGTTTCATGTTCTTTGCCAGTGGAAAAAGAATTTCCATTTTACCTGTGTTTTAATGGACAAATAAAGTTTGATTTGATTTGATTTGATTTACATTCACCAATAAAATTTTATTTTTATTTTCACCTCCATCTGGATGTTTTTGGCAAAACTATGTGGGTTTTTTTTCTGCCCTCTGACAATCTTTAAAAAAATTAAGTTTGGAAAACAAGGTATAGAAAAAGTGTTGCCTTATATGTAGTAATAGTAATACAGAAGAAGTTTGTTATACATTGATACAATACATAAATATAAATTTAATAGGTAGGTCAAATGGTTAAAAATTAATACAAATAGGCCTATACATAAATGGCACATCAAAACACTTCTAGGTGTAGGAAGGCCTACTGTACTATTAGGCTAGACCCCATGATAGAAAGAACGAATTGGGTAGCTCCAACATGCCGTGTAAGTATACAGGGTAGTAGTGCATTAAGAATAGAGATAATGAAGTTTAAAAGGTTGGCTGGGTCAAGCAAGTTTAGCCAACTTGTGTAAAATCGTTGGAGCATTATGTGTGTAATTGTTACCTTTGTATTCAGTATGTGATACAGTAACTTAAATAAGACCAAAATATTATTGTTATAGGAAGAACAACCAAGTGACAATCCGACGAACCTAGTTGGCCTAGAAACTCCACCACCACCACCACCACAAAGGCATTGAAGTTAATGTGGAGTCATCAACTGTTATTGAGAAGGAAACATGTCGACTGGTGCTCGGATATGTGAAACAGATGGTTGTGGTAAAGAATCTCGATTACAATGTCCAACGTGCATTAAACTAGGTATCGAAGGCTCATATTTTTGCTCACAGGTAATTATGGTGTCATTTGTAAATGCTTCTTTTACTTCAGTGGTAGATTCAAGGGAAGGGGTGACAGCCAGCTCACCCCCTTCCCCCCAATGGAGAGAAAGAAGTTGTATTCAAATTTATGTCTGAGAATGCCATTAACAATACAAAATAAACTTTATAAATTGCAATTTTCAATATTAAGATATTATGGCACCATTTAGAGGTGCCGTAATCGTAAAAATTTCTGACCTCAGCCCCAGTCAGGCTGAGGTGGGTAAATCCTCTCAATGAAGGTCCCCCACTGGGCCTCCCTTGGATCAGCATATGTTTTCACTCATGATTTTTCTCTCAGCTGAGAGCCTCTCACTCAGACAGATGATTCGACTTTCACAATAGTAGTGGTGCAAGCAGGGTCAACGGGAATTCGGAAACGCTGTATCGCTTGAAGTTTTACTCTATAAAGTGAATGTGTCACAATTGACTTATAATAATTTATATTCCTAAATATTTATAATTGTACACTTACTATGTCTGTAAAATTCAACATATGGTTTTCCTCATTGAAAAAACATAGTGCAAAAATAATCAATAAAAGATGTATGAAAAAGAAAATTACATAAAAAAAAAACCACAATGATACAGAAACTCAAACTAGGGCTGCAATGCTGCTGGTGAGATTAAGGTGGAAGTTCTTTCTATCTATTTCACTAAGACCCTGACCCTGTGAAGATCAGTTGATTTAAAGTCTATCAAAAATTGTTTCTGCATTCAACAATTATATTGCATTGAACCTACTGTAGCCGTAACTAGTTTGAAACGTTTTAGAAAATACAAATTTGTTAATATAAAATTACCAGTTTATTAAAACAGTATTAAAAATATGATTTTATGCAATAACAAAGCTTGCTAGAGAAAAAATTCTTTCACATTTTCAGATTACCAAAAATTAATTTGAAACATTAAAATAGATTGCTGTTTTTAGTGGTGATACAGTATATCATAGATTGTTAACTACAGTACATATACAGATAGAAAGAAAGAATATGAAAAAAATGTAGCAAGCAAAACAACCATAAAGGTTTCAAGATTTATGGTGAAGATTAAACAATACAGAGTGCCTGGGATAAAAACAAGTTGCAAGCTTTAACGGAGAGAAAACAGTTCTATCCTTGCGTCAATTAATAGAATACCCAACTCCTTCAGTCGCCCATCGACTTGCATGTATGTTGGGGAATTAAAATCCACTCCCTACTTAAGATTAAGACGTTGTGCAGTTGTATTCCTATGGATCATTTTGAACCTATGTTCATCTCACCAAGTGGAATTATAGCATCATATATGTATGTCACATCTCAAACCAGTTGAAACTGATTGTATTTGCCATAGCCCATAACTCTGAAATGAAACTAGTAATACTAAATCCTTTGTAATGTAAGTAGCAGTATTCTGTATAAAATACAATCCGTATTTATTGAGGCAGTACTTTCATAGGTGTGTAAATTTGTAAAATAAGATTTCAAGCACATATTCGCATATAGTATGTGCATAGAGCTTGTGTTTCAATAAATTGAAATGCTAAAGTGCTGCAATCCAATGTGGATTCATCTCAGGTGAAACACTAGATGCCCTGCAGAGCCGCTGGGAGCACAGCTGCCTGGGGCCCAGTAACAGAGTTTAGGGTTGCCTGGGGCCCAGTAACAGAGTTTAGGGTTGCCTGGGGCCTTAGCCATGTCCAGTGGAACTTGTGGAAAGGTCCATTAAGAGGTGGTTTAAGGTATTCTATATTAGATGTGTAATTACACTTATACTGTAGTTTGAATTTATGTCAGATAGAAATTTCTGATTCTTTAAGACATACTTAATCAATATTCTACGCCTCCCCCTCCCCCTCCCTCTATCATCAGAATATCATGATGAAACAAAGTAATTCATAGTTCATGTTTCACTTTATTGCTGTCGTATTTTCAGATTGGATAATACAAAATATGCAAAGAGAATTGGAATAAAAAAACATACAAATAGACACAATTTAAAAATCAGTCACAAAATTAATTGATTAAAATTTAAATTGTGTTTAATATTTGTGTCAAAAGTTTGCTTTAATAAGTGATAAGGCAGAGGTGTTGCTAACTACAGTGACATCGGCACTGTTCTGATACGCTTCTTACCCTAAGTTGTGTTGGTAGAAGTCTCTCAGATGGACTTAAAATGCACCCATTCCATCATTCTGTGGTTTAATATTTAGCCTGATAATGTAAACTTGAATCTACTAAGTACATCTCTATCTCTATCTATCTGTCTATAATCATTTATACCGCGCTATTTCTAACGGGTTCAATAGCGGGACACCGTGCCGAGTGTCAAATTCAATGTATTAAAAAAAAAGTGAAGGTGATTCTCTATCGATTTAAATTTCTTTTAATTTCATATATTGCTAAAAGTTTATATAAAAAAAATTGATGTTGACATGTCAAAGCTCTTAATTCACATTCATGTAATGATAATGTTAGATTTCTACACTCTTTTGGTAGAACTAATGCACTTCGGTTTACACAGCTGTCAATTAATTTCCCTGTCTTTTTGACAAATTACCACGTTGTCACACTATATTTCCACCAAATCTAGTCCTAGTTTTAAAAATTTTAATGATTTATTGTCCCTTGCTAATGTCAAAAAATCATAAAAAAATAATTTTGAAATTAACTTGCTCATATTGCAGTAGCATACAAATTATTATCTTGTGCATAAAAATCATTGAACTTAAAAAATGTGTACCCTGATTTTTAAACCAAAAAATTATAATAAAAATAATAAAACACTTTACTGTAAGTGACTGGAAGTGTTTCTATCATTTTCCGCTGTAAACTGATGGGTAGACATTTTTTAAATACACTCATTTCTATGTTCAAGTTGATAACTTTTATGTTACTTCAAAATGGCAAGTTAATTTCAAAAAATATTTTTATGGTATTTAGCATGGGACAATACATCTTTAATTGTAATAAAACCATTTTTTTTTTATATATTGTTTTTTAGTGCTTTAAAAATGATAATTTTGATATTCCTGTTATGAAATAATCTGGCAAAATTTTTATTGAAAGGTTCAACAAGTTTTATTCTAGTCTTAATTGAAATTATGATACTGTACTTATTATGATAATTTTAATTGAAAATGATAATTATTATGATAATGATTTTAATTGTAAATGATTTTAATTGTAATAATAATATTATATATAAGAAGTGCTCTTCAAATAATAATATAAATATTTCCGTTGCATCTGTTTCTCAGTTGGTAATGGAGAGCTCTCTGACAGATTGGCACTGCCCTCTTTAGAGCAATCCTACGAGGTACTGCTGAGTATTTTTGTATTTTTGTGTTCATTATTTGTAAATTGAAATTTGGTGAAATAAACGATATATATTATATCCTGTTCTGATTCACTGTATGTAGTTGACAACAGAATTGAACAAAAAAACCGCAAGTTTATTTCTTTAAAAGCCTATTCCTAAACGTGGTTGACTGTTGAATCTATGTCTGCCAGATCAGAGACCACACCACATTTCAGCGCAATGACACTTTGAGAAATTGGGTTATTCTCCTACCTTTACCTTTATCTCAATATCTTTGTTGTTTTCCGAAAATAAAAAGCAATCAGTAATTTACAGTTTGGGCAAATATTCATCTGCTGCCATGGACTTACACTTGTACAACTTGTTTATGCAAATCTCCTGTATTGTAAAGGATACCGTCAAGATTAATTTACAGTGTGCTTGTTTTAATACATTTTCAATACAATAAAACCTGTCGCATTAGAACCTGTATTCTCTTAAGTTACCAACACCCAACCCAATGCATGCATGATAAATGCACAAAAACCATAATATTCTATTTAAAAAAAAGAAATTGTCCTTTCTTACTACACTGCACCATTGTATACATAAGGACGTATTTTAATTAGTAAATAACAAATGAAATAGATTTAGAAAAACCATAATACTGTATTCTATAAAAAAAAAAAAAAGATTTGTCCTTTCTTACTACACTGTACCATGGTATACATAAGGACGTATTTTAATTAGTAAATAACAAATGAAATAGATTTAGATAGTTTACATTAAATATTTTGAATAGTAAATTGTTTTTGTAATGCAATTAATAAGTTGATTAGAAGTCAATAAAAAGGAAGAAATTACACATTTCAGGAATATGTATAATATTTGTAAAAAAATTATCGTAGATACATTGTCTATCATAACATCATTTTATAATCCCTGTCCAGACTGTCACAAGTGACATGCCTAAATATGGTCATGATGACATCACATCATGACCATATATAGGCACATCATGACTATATATGGGCATACAACAGTATTTTGTCAAAGAAAATTTGATCTGGACAAAGCCTAATGATCCATTCATTTTTGTTTGCAATCCTTAATGTGTAGCTTCTGATTGCACAACGATGGTAGGACGTAGAACGTAATGACATCACTAAAAATCATTTGTGCATGCGAAACCGTTAAGTTCTCGTCGTGTGGATTCTAGGATGTAATTTGGCCAAATAATCTACGTAGGGAAAAAATGTAGGACATTCGGTAGGACTGTCACACATGAGCGATTCCATTTTAGCATCGCGTTGTCGCATGAATCAAACGTCCCTATTAATGTGATTTTGGAAGTTTTTTAATCCTTATTTATGTGATTATTAAAATTTCTATTACCTGTCATGTTTTTGTTTAGATATAAAACACAGTTAATATTCCATAACGTCAGAAAAAATCCCATCAGTTACAAGTTCACAAGACAAATGGGCATGTGCTTGTTCACAGCTGTAAAAATATCCACAATTAGGCCCATCATTTGGGTAAAATGCGAGAAAAATAAAATATCATGGACTGAATTTGGTCAGGTTTGATTAATTCATCAGGAAATTTGATAATTTTCATAACAATTTAATAAATAAATTTTTTTTTTTTAAATCTTATATTGGGCAGTCTAAATTTTTAAAGTCGTAGTCTGATATATTGGAATGCATGGTTAGGGGATGCTGGCCAGTAGATACTTTAATGTAATTTCATTATGCAGGTCCTTCTGCTGTGATTGTATGCAACACTTACACCAGTGATTGAAAAATGCTCTTGAACCACCACACAAATCTTAGCCACTAAAGACCAGAAAAAAGTTGATAAATGTCATTCAAAAGTCTAACAATAATTTTTTTTATTATTTAAAAAAATAAGAGGGGGAATTTTTTTTTACAGTTGAACTTGCCTAAGTCGAATCCAAAATACCATTTGGATATTGTTCGACTTAGATAACATTCGATTTACAGATTGTTACTTAATGGAAAACACAACAATATGGCATGTAAAATTAGATCAACTAGAAATTATTCAACTTAGGCAAAGTCCACTTAACCTAGGCAAGTTTAACTGTATACCTTGTTTAGCCATGGAGGAATTAGTTACGAACATTCCACCCGCCAATAATGATGATTTTGAATTAAAAATAAACATTTTTTTTTTTACCAAATGCAAATTTCAGGGAAAAAAAAATTTTTTTTTAAAGTTTATTACACTCGCCATTGCATTGAAATGTCCAAAAATAAGATATCCTCCTGATTATATACACTGTTTACATTTACCAATAACATTTTCTTAATAACTATTTTCTTAATAAGAAAAATGTTATTTTTATTTTTTTTTCCGCACGCCTTTGACAATCTTTCTAACAATAAGTTTGTGAAACAAATTATAAAAGGGTTATTAAGGTGATTAACATAGTTTGAATAACAGGAACTAGAGTGTTCATAGTCACTTATAACTTAACAGTCGATAAAATAAACATTCAACTTAACTCAGCTTGAGAAAAACTAGGTTATTCATGTTGTATCATACATTTAATTTTAATTTTTCATGTTGTACGGAAAACTCTAGGCCCACTAAGTAGCTCAAACATTGAAATGAGCGAAGATGCATTTGACATCTTGTTGCTTTTAATGGCAAAATATACTTTTGAAAGAGAGGTTTACTAGCCTCAGGATTCGCTGACTCAGTTTTACAAGATCGTTATTCTAAGTAATATCTGTCATTCGAAAACTATCACTGATAAATGCTCGTTTTGAAATTAATGCACGTCTTCATGAGGCGCGCTCTTTATTAAAGATTGCGTGAGCAATGGCGTAGTTGCGGTTCAGTTTCGTAACTTTGAGTTCAGACGTTCAAACATCTTGGTGCGCATTTCGCCCATGTTTTTGGGCAAGCCACTTTGCGTATATTTGTCTCGATTCCTCCACCTAGGCTTAAATAAGTGTTAGGATGTGGACAGGTAAAACATTACACTTCGTGCCCATTATGAATCCAATGACCAGGGCACAAGCGTATCTAGGAGTCTTGAATTGGGGGCAGGAGGGGGACTGGAAGGTGAAGTCGAGTTCCTGATGATTAGGTGAGGGGATGCTAGGTTTTACCGAGTGGTGCTATTCGCATTGGATTTTTCTGCTAAAGAAAATCGACCTGGTTATTCTTCTACAGCAATGTCGCACAGCTATACTAGCCACACATCAATAGGTAATTTGACTGACAAGAATATTATGCAGGGTGTTGATTTGTAATTAATCCAATGCATTTGCAGCTTTAAATCATCAATGTAATTAAAATACAATAACATTTGCCTGATTCGAGATATAGAATTACGTTAGTCTCATTATCAGTGAAGATGAGTCAAAATGTAGTAGAACTTTCAAAGCAAGATTGTCACTGAAAACTATAATTAACATCTGTAATTTAAATTAATATCTGTATAAATAATTAAATTAGCATTTATAGTATACGGTAAGTTAATTATAGAGGTAATATATTTACCTCTTTGTCATCTAATTTGCATCCTATGTGATGATAAATGTTCTTCATGGAATTAAATTTAGTGTAATAATAGAAAGGGAATTACAAACTGCGAGTAAAAATGGCAATTGTTGGAGAAAGTGCAACACATTGTGTAGTTAATTATATTCAATGTGCTTACAGATGGTCTCAAATGTGTGGCTTTTACCTTTGAATGTGCATTTAGTATTTTCCACCCCCCTCCCCCCATTTATTCTTTTTGTCCAAATGTCATTTATATAATGATCTTAAAATATCAAGTTTAGTGCTTGAAATTCTCATTTTTTAAGAATCACAGAAGTGTTTGGGGAAAATAGTTGACACTAAAATTTCAAGCCATATCAAACAACTGGATGTGCTTTTAAACTCAAGTAACATTCCTATCATGCACCAAATGTTTCCTCATAAATTACAGTTAAGCAGTTACTATTAATGGTAAAGTACATTGTACTGTTCTTTGTTAACAAATGTTCATGAAACTAATTCCCATTTTAATTTCTAAGTTTGGAAATAGAACCAGTCTGTACTAAACAACACATGAAAAGGGACATAATGATCTAGAACACAGCCTTAAGAGAATTCACAGTTGTTTCTTTTAAATGCAATTTCAACAAATTGCAAGTACATTATTTACTTTAGTTCAACAGCGACTTACTCTGTCTCTATAAAATATGAGGCTTAGAAAGTGGATCTGTTTGAGAAAAATCCAGCTGTTGCAGGGTGTTGAACCCAGAACCATGAGATTGGAAAAACAAGTATTTTTAACACAAATGTAAACTTAATCACCGTATTTATTAGAATAAACACCTTGGGGCGCTTATTGTTAAGAAAGGTTTTTGAGGGAGGCATTTATTCGAGGGAGACTTTTTTTTTTTTTTGTAAAATGGATACATATATACTCAAATAAATTTGACTGTAAATGTGGAACTACACATAATTACCGCATGTTATTGGGTGATTATAAATTCTTATTGATCACAACCAAGAAATAAAAATGTAATTCTACTGGATTAGAACATTGACTGTGTTGAGAATGATGTTCCATTAGATTTGTCATTTAGGGAGGCATTTTTTTTAGGCTCTAGAGAGGTGTTTATTCAAGGTGTAGCGTTTATTTGAATAAATACGGTAATTACTTTACTAATGTTTATATGCCTAATCTTATTTTGAATATTGTTACCACATAAAGGAATTCTGGTATCAAAATTCATCGGTGTTGTGAATATTATTATAGAGAAATTTTGAACTTTCGTTCAAAGCACAATAATAATTCTCACTCATAAAATTTTAGTTGAAGCTTCAATCTTCTTAAGCATACTGGTCCAAGTCGTTACATTTTATGGAATATTGATGCCCGAACTCATCATCATCATCGGAGGTGTCCCAATAAACATTGAGTCATCTATGCACCGGGTTGATTTGGAGTAACGTATTAGTATTAGACACAGAACCTACTTTCTTTAAAAGGGGCATGGAGGTAGGCCATATACTTCTGGGTCAACCAGCCATCCCTAAACAAGTACAGAGAATGGTACAAATTATCTAGCTTTTATGATGCCACGTAAAACATAAGACATAAATCATTATTCTGGAAATTGTTGGAATATCAACTGAAAGTATTGTAAGTGGGTATTAATATTGTGTGGCGAATGCAAGTTCAATGATTTACTATTTCATACAGGAATGTTTTAAAGACAACTGGGCAACGCATAAAGCTGTACATAAAAAGCAAAGGATGAAGGATCACCTAGCAAAGTCTGAGTATAAAAACCTCTGGCCGGGGTATGTCTACACAGGAACACTGAGACCTCATTCTGTTGTAAGTACAGTATCAAGCTACAGTAAGCCAGCTGCTTTGATGGGTTTACTTCTTAACTAATGATAAGATAAGTTTAGTCCTATCCTATGAGCCATAAGTGTTGGTCCTATGAGCCATGAGTGTTTGTTTCTATGAGCCATGAGTATTTGGTAATATAAGCCATGAGTGTTTGGTCCTATCCTGTGAGCCATAGGTATTGGTTCTATGAGCCATGAGTGTTTTTCTATGAGCCAAGTGTTTGGTCCTATCCTATGAGCCATACATGTTGATCATATGAGCCATAATTGTTGGTCCTATGAGCCATGAGTATTTGTTTTATAAGCCATGAGTGTTTGTTTCTATGAGCCATGAGTGTTGGTCCTATCCTATGAGCCATTTGTTGTCCTATGAGCCATGAGTGTTTGTTTCTATAATCCATGAGTGTTTGGTCCTATTTTATGAGCCATAAGTGTTGGTCCTATGAGCCGTAAATGTTCTCTGAGGTGGGTACAGAGTGCTGTATGCTGGCAATAGATGCCTTTAAAAATTATTAATCTTCAATATGATAATATTGTAAATTTTAATGACTATTTTCTTTTCTGTAGTCTCCCAAAAGGATGGTGCTGCCCAATATAGAAAAACCTGATTACGCGGATCATGTAAATGGTAGGTAAAGTAGTTTTCTTGAACCCTGTCCTCACTACACTCAGGTTATAATTTTAGACGTCCAAACTTGTAAAACAAATACTGTCAAAAAGAAATTCCTGATGAACAAAATTTACATTAACAATAATATTACTTTTACGGAAAAAAGTCTATAAATTTTGTATTTAGGGCAATGGTTAATGTAAAAGCTGAAGATAATTATAATCCATAAAAGATGGTCTTATTGAACTGTAAAATAAAAAGATAAATCAAATCTATATTTTAGTAGATCTAATCAGGGAACAGTGAAATTCCCTGGTCTAATTAAACCAACACTGATTATATATACAGATTTATAGAGCATACAGTATCATGCCCAGCTAGGTTTTTTTATGTAATTTATTTTAGTAGATCTAATTAACTAACTCTGATTATATATATTATATGGCTTTATAGAGTGTATCATGCCCCCCAGGGCTTTTATGGGCTTCATGCTACTTACCTGGTTATTTGATCAAACACCATGGAACACATACTCAGCTCCTTTGGGAAGAATTCCATAATAATACTGAGTGATGTTGCATTTATATAATGCATAATTCCAAAACTTCTTTGCACAATGCAGTTAGTTATCAATGAATTCGAGCCGATTTATACTACTGGGTAAAAACAAACTACCATTAAGTAAGAGCCTTGCCCAAAGACATTAGCGAAATTCACAGCAAGGATTCGAACCACCACCCTCAATTTTTAGACTGAGCAATAGCAACTGCTGTACCAAGCACTCTTCCATGAAACCCTGATATAGACTACAAGGCAAGACTATTTTTATACCTTGTTTAGCGAACCCACCGCCTGCCAATATGGATGATTTTGATTAAAAAATTAAATTTTATTTTTGGCCAATTATTACACCCACTGCCACGAATAAATGGAAATTTCAGAAAAAAAATGTAATTAAAATCTCCAAAAATAAGATATGTATATTTCTTCCTAATTATATAAATTTAAAGAACTTATCCATCCCATTACTACACTGTTTATATTCACCAATAAAAGTGTTTTATTTTTTCCGATTTTTAAAAAAGTAAGTTTGCGAAACGAGGTATAAAAAAGTCTTGCCTAATGCAAATGGACCAATATTATCGTACTTTTTACCTTTAGTTGATTGCACTAATAATAATATAATGTATGCCATTGTAATGTAATGTATGCTATTGTCATAGTGTCACAGAACATTGCATATATTGGTGCTATACTGTATAAATCATTGTTGATTGATTGATATTGACAAGCAGTGGTTGGCAGGCACATCACTCATACTGTAGATGCTCAAGTGATAATTGTCTCTAAAGTCGTGTTCACATTGGATTAATTTTGGTTAAACATTAACCATATACCTGAGTCACTTTGACTAAAAAAAAACTCAGTGTGAACAACCTGTGCATCATCTTGGTTAAATAACCCAAGATGAACGGCAAATTTGACCAAGGAAACGTTGCCCAGAAAAAATAACCGGGCTGTTTCTCTTAAAACAGAAAATTTCAATGCAAACAGCTAGCCTCAACTTGGTAAATGTTTCTGAGCACATGCTAACGTGTATAGTGCATCCCTAACTTTCCACAGAGAGTATTAACAATTGTGGCAAAGGCAAGCCAAACCAGTCACTCCTTGCAAAAATTGATTTTTAGTTTTTAATAAAGGTTTAAACAGTAAAATGAAAGCTATAAAATGGTAAAAGAATCATTTAAATCCGACATTTTGTTATGAAGTTTAAACATACAGCTGTATAAACAACAATATTTGAAAAATCAGCCTTCAAAGTTTACGATTTTAGGCATTTCTCAGGCAGAAACTATCAATAAGTCATTAAAAATTGTTGTTTTAACATTAAAAATGGGAAAAATAACAACATAGCATGATGTATAGATATATAAAGGTTAGTTTAGTGCGATAAAATAGATTAAAAAAATGTTGACATTCCAGCATGTTTTGACCATTATCTCTGAAACACAATTTTCGACGAGTGACTGGTTTGGCTTGTCTTGCCACAATTGAACTTATCATGCATGTGCAAAACCTTACTATCTTAAAACCCATTGCTTATTTAAACCTAGTATGAACTGCTGTACGTTTATTTACCATTCATCTTGGTCAAAATTAATCCAATATGAACACAATTTTAGTCTTGTGTATCCTACCCTATCGTAGCAAAAATAAAAATCAAGAATTTACACAGCTAATGTACATATTTATAACAGGACATTGATCTATGGAAATTTGCACAGAGAAAAAATTATAAAATAAAACTAAACTAAAATTTAAATACTAAATGTTAAAAACATGGCTAATTTATGTATTTGTAAAAGGACATAGATCTATGAAAATCTGAAAAGATAAATGTGATATTTCATTTTAAGTTATCACTGTTTTTAAATTTAATTTTTAGAACCATTCAACATATTAAACAGAAAATTAATATTTAAAAAGTCAACTATATTTTGTGTTACTTTTAGTGCAAAAAAATAAATAACAAAGCACGCAGAAGCAATCCATGTGACATTTAAAAAAAAAACAACCCATGATTATGTTTAATGATCGCCGTTTAATGGCGATAATTCTAGAATTTCTAGTTTTCTTCCTACTAATTTGCTACTTTTTTTAATATAATGAATCATTCTCGTTTGATAAATTAATTGTCAGTAAAAGAACGTAACTGACAGCAGTATTTTTTATTTTATTTACGAAACAGCTGTAACAGCAAACAAAAAAGCTAGTACAATATTTATTCAGGAACTTGGTTACATATCAAAACATTCCGAGAAATAATATGAACAACTCGTACTGGCTGTGGTAAGCTAAAAAATCTTGGAACAGAAAAATCAATATTGGATTTCTGTACTCAGTAGCATTCATTTAATAAGTTTCCTGCCAATTATTAGATGCATGCATTATAATATATCTTATTTTCAACTGAAATCACATAAATTAAATATAGTAAATAATTGAAGTATTGAACTAAATTATTGTTAAGGTTGAATGAGACTATGGTAAAGGTTGTATAAATGTTCACTGTTTTTGCTAGAGGTTGGTTCTAGGGAAGTATTTTCCAACGGTAATGATACAAGATTAAATAATATTTTAAAATTAAGTTGTATACGTTGTAAAAAGTATTTAAAAAAAACCAAATTATCGAGCTGGCATTGACCAGTAGCTATGTTATCTGGAACGCCAGAAACCCCTCAGAGACTCCCCAGATTCTTAAAATTGGAAAAAAAAAATTGAATACCAAGACGCGTTTCGAACTCGCAACCTTACCCGAAAGTTGCGAGTTCGAATTGCGTCTCTGTGTTAATTTTCTTTTTTGCTGCTGTGGATGGACATTGTTTGGAGGATCTAGAGCTTCATTGACAATCACATTGTCTAGACACTGTATTGTTTTTAAGTTTCTTTGTGTACTGTATATTTCTTGCTCTGACATTCGCCATGACGAATGGTGCAAATGTCTAAATCCGGGCCTGCTGTATCAAGATGATTTCCAAGCAAGAATAAAGATGATTTTAGTGACACCTAGAAGGAAGATGAGTTTGCAAGTGGTGGGGAAAACTGCTCTGATTGGTTAAGAATAGAATGTGTGAAAGTGATTTTCGAATTTTCTACCATGGAAAATGTGGACCTTTTGTAATTCCCCTCCCCCCCCCCCCCCTCCCCATACGGGCCTGATTATTATCCAGTAAAAAATCAGGGTACACATTTTTTAAATTCAATAATTTCTGTGCTCAAGTTAATAATTTGTGTGTTACTGCAAAATGAGAAAGTTACATTAATTTCAGAATTATTTTTTATGATTTTTTTGTCATTTACACAGGGGACAATACATCTTCAAAATTTAAATCAATTAATTTTTTAGTTCAACATACTGTAAACAGAATATCATTAATGATACAATATGTTATGTATTTTTTTCCTTGCCAATTATATGATGCATGATTCTACCCTTTTTTTCTTTTTTCCAATTCCAAGCTGATATGTAAATATATTAAACAATTCATATATTGAAATAGATTAGTCTTGAAGTTCATTTGCTTAACACAAAAGATTATCATTAATACAGTAATTTGTGTTACTATTAACTCAAGTATTATTCGATGAAATCGGCCTTGGGCCACAAAGAATTAATGAAAAGCAAGTTAAAGTATTGATTCTGATGATACCGATATTGATAGAATACTGATGACATTTATTATTTCATTGACATGTTTTTTATAAAGAAAAGATTCAAGATTCAATGTACAATTTGCTCCAGGGACTCTCAATATGCGCTGTATTACAAAAATAATATTAACTCATAAATATTGCAAGTAACATGTGCACATACTATTAAGGGAGAGAAATTTAAAACCATTCAAAGAATTAGTCTAAAAAATAGCATACAAGAACATAATAATGAAATAGTTTTTGACAGTTATATGTTTAGTCTGAATATATAGTGATAAAGATACGGTAAATAGAGAGATTTTTAACTGAAAAATTTAAATTCCACCCAAGGTTTTTTATTCACTTCCACAAAGTTGTATTATGCTGGTGTTGTACAGTACAGCGCCAACGGATATATAATGGATACAAACATTGTTCTTTAACCCACCTCTCGTATGAAAGTTATTCAAGCTCAGTGATCAGACCAAAATGCAAATGTACAAAAATAATATGAACTC
Organism: Anneissia japonica; assembly: GCF_011630105.1. Lineage (NCBI taxonomy): Eukaryota > Metazoa > Echinodermata > Crinoidea > Comatulida > Comatulidae > Anneissia > Anneissia japonica. The sequence goes on from NW_022716829.1 coordinate 3,683,824, forward strand.
ATAAATATTGCAAGTAACATGTGCACATACTATTAAGGGAGAGAAATTTAAAACCATTCAAAGAATTAGTCTAAAAAATAGAATACAAGAACATAATAATGAAATAGTTTTTGACAGTTATATGTTAGTCTGAATATATAGTGATAAAGGTACGATAAATAGAGGGATTTTTAACTGAAAAATTAAAATTCCACCCAAGGTTTTTATTCACTTCAGCGCCAACAGATATATAATGGATACAAACATTGTTCTTTAACCCACCTCTCGTATGAAAGTTATTCAAGCTCAGTGATCAGACCCAAAAGCAAGTCAAGTCTCGACGACGTCTCTAGCCTCCAGGCCTTGAACCAGGGGGTATACAAAGCCAGGGACATTACCACATAGCTAAACACTCAGCTAATGGCAAATGATGATGAATTAGAATTTAGTAACCCAAATGATACTTGTAATTATAGTTACAGTGTTAATGTGTTTTCTAGGCTACCCTGCAAGTGAGATGGCCGTGAGAGGCAGCACTCAGATTAAGGTGCTTAATTCAGATGACATAGCTACACTTCGGGAGGCCTGCAGGGTGAGTTAAAACCATGTGCTTGTTTAAGATTCATTTGGTATAATTGTTTTTTTGTTGTTTTTCCAGAGTAACAGAGTAATCAACCTTTTTTTTTTGTCTACTGCTTTAAGCCAAGGCTGAATGCACATTCAACGGTTGCAAATTGTTTAGGTTCTCTCATAAAATAGAATGTTGGATCGAAAATTGCCTTGAGAAAATTTATCCTTAACTAAAATAAACCTGTAAGAGTATACAACAAATTGTCCTCTTAGCTCAAGTAAATGTTTATATAACACAGTGCATATATCATAGTTAGAATTATATCTACTGTGATATATTAGGAATCAAGCTAAGTATTCAATTACATCTGAAATGCAAGAAATGGTAAAACTCCGCTATAGCTGCAATTATTTATTGTTCAAACGTTGATTTATTACATTGTAAGAGTACATAATTTCTTTTCTGAATGCTTTTGAAAACATGTAATTAACTTCATGTAAATTGTTATTATTTTAATGAATTTATTTTAATTCTCAGTTAGGACGAGAGGTTTTAGATATTGCGTATGGTGCAGTTAAAGTTGGTGTAACTACGGACGAAATAGATCAAGTCGTGCATGAAGCCTGCATGGAACGCAACTGCTACCCATCACCTCTGAACTACCACCAGTTTCCAAAATCATGTTGCACGTAAGGCTGTTACTGCTCTCGGATTCTGGGGAGGGTGGGGGGCTGCGACCCCGTTGGGGACAGCTCCCCCCCCCCCAATCAGAGAGATAAACACAATTTGTCAGGGAGAAGATAAAAATTTTAAAAATAAATGTATTTTTTACATGACTTGACATCAATTTAATAAGCCTTCAAAACCCCTAAATTGTCATAGTTTGGGTGGCTTGACGCCATTGTAACTTCCAAGAGCACGATGAGCTAACAGCTCATTCCCCTACGTTCAGCAATTAATATGGGCCTAACCCAGGGCCAAAGATATTTCTAACAGCAAAATTAATTTCTTTCCTATTAAGTGCATATCCTTAAACATGCACACAAAGTAAGTCATAAACAAAGTCTCTTGAAATTGTTTATGGTCGTGAGAAAAGAAATCGACAGGAAAATTTGCAAATAATGTTAAATTATACCTAGATATGAATGTGTGGTTTGGGATAGGAAAATAACATTAGGAGTTACAGATATGATGTCACGATTGTTTGTTTTTGTTACAGGTCGGTGAATGAAGTGATATGTCATGGTATACCGGACGGCAGGCCATTAGAAGATGGGGACATTTTAAACAGTAATTATCATGACATAACAATGTGTTGTATGTTTGTAATGTTTATTGCATGTGTGCTTCTGTGTACATGTTAATGTATAACAAACAAATATTAAAGAATAGTAAATGAATGAGTAAATTAAATAAAGAAATATGGAAGACTGGGGATCCTGGACTATCCTTGTTTCTGAAGGGGCCACCACAAAATATAAAAACTATATAAAATACAAGTGTAAAAATTAATTACTGCATAAGAATGAATACTTTCACAAAATGTAAATTTAAACAGATGAATATATTTTAAATATTAATAGACGGGTTCAACAATTAACACTTAATCTTATGCACAAAGTATACAATAACTTAACGCCATTATATCTTGATGTAAATTTCACTTTATTTAATCATAATTATAAAACATGAGGTGTAACAAAAAGTTGATAAGACATTTTACTATAATGGAATAAAAAAAATAGAATGAATTACAAAATAGTTTAAATAAAGGAAATTGAAAAACCATAATACATTTAAATATTTACTTAAAAAACATTTAATAAAAACATAACTTTTTTTTTTGTTTATATTTGCTTCTTTTTCTATAGGTCTATAATAATGATGGCAATAAATAATAAACAAACAAAAATATGATTATTATTACTGCATCAAACAAAAATCTCTTTCTATTTCACTCAAAAGTAATGGGCTTAGTAATACATTTTTTTCTTGAGAATATTTCCCGCACGATTAAAATCCTTCTTCCTTTATTCTTTCACAATTTTGCGTTTTTTTCATATTTTTCATAATTTTATACACTCGCATATAGTCATTTGTTTAGGCCTAGGCTAGTCTAGGCTAAACCTTGGCTATGCCTATTACTATATTATGTAAATAAACAATTTTAATAGAAAGATTAATTTAACATGGACATAGTAATTCATACTTGAACAAAACATTAAATTTTAATATTAATATAATAACGTCAATGAATAAATAACAATAACTAAAATGTGTACATAGTAGCACTACTACAATAATAAGATTAACATTTTCAATCTTATAATAAATTTTATACAGCCGGTGTTATGTATTGACCTAGGCAACTATGGCTAATGACAGGTACGCTTTCACCATTAAAGGCTTTTTCTATGAATGGAATGACCTGTACGAAACACGAACTCCTGTAGACCAAATCCAGTACCGTTACGATTTTAATCATACCAGTTATATTTCTAAACCAGGTCTTTATGAAAGTTTCTCCTACCACCAAAAAAGTAAATAAATACTTCATGAAATATACCATTTTTTTTCTTCAACAGTTGACATAACTGTCTATTACAAAGGTTTCCATGGTGATTTGAATGAAACATTTTTTGTTGGGAAGGTTGATGAGAAGAGTAAAAAACTAGTGAACGTGGCATATGAATGCCTAATGCAGGCTATAGATGCAGGTATGTTTCTTTTTCTGAGTGATTATGTACATTTATCTAGAGGGGCTGGGACAGGCAGGGCTAGTGCCCCAAGCGCTACATACAGGAGGGTGAAAAACGGTGATGAGACAAAATCTGTTAAAAGTTTAAAAGTTAAAGGTTATACATTTGCGCAAAATACTAGTGTCCCAATGTGCAAAAACAAATGATGTAATTGAAAAAAATCAGGAAAGAACTCCAAGCCAGCTTTTAAACCGCAGGTCCAATCCCTGTCTGTAATTAGGAGTAATCAGTGGCGTATCTAGATGTGCGCGGGGGGTGCATTCCCACCAAAAATTACTTGTGTCCCCCAAGATGCCCCACAAAAAATTACGGTCAAGTATTTAAAAATCACCTAAAATCACCTTATTTTGCAAATTAGCACCCCTCAATTGATCAAGGCCCCACTTGACCTTCGAGCTCCCACCCCCATCAGCACCCCCATTTCAAGACTTCTAGATATGCCACTGGGAGTAAGATATAGATGGCATGATGATGGTAAAGACATTGATGATAATGAAGCATAAGAATGATGAAGATTGATGATGATTTTTTTGATTTTTTTTTATTGGTTTAGGCTGAAAGGCCAAGGATATGCCTAGCAGCAAACTTAATCGCTATTCAAAGTGGCATATCCTTTCACAAGACAAACATAAACACGAGATGCTCTCCATATACTAAGTATTAAGCTTGCGAAATTTATTCATGCAAGTCGAAAGCGTCGGTTCATGCACATGAGCATTCACATTTCTATGGGAGTTTTCGATTCTGCAAAATTGGTAGTTCAAACTATTTTTACTTTTTTGAAGCAAAAAAAAGCTTAGGAAGCAAACCAACGCCTTTGATTCGCGCGAATATATTCCCCAAGTGGAAAAAAGGCTTAAGGGAGTGAAGTTGTTGTGGTCGTGAGCAAAATCTTGTTACCATGAGAGGAATTAAACCCAGGTCCCAGGGATTGGAAGGCAAGCATCTTAACCACCAAGCTACATATTCATCTCCACTCCATTACGATGATAGATTATTGATGCAATCACATATTCTTCTTTCTTTTGGAAATGCTGTTGGCGTTAAAATGGGTACAAATTGCGTGTGTGCCTAGGAGAATGTTACAACATAGAATTATTTGCGTGCAGTCAACATTGATTTTTGTTAATTATCTTCTAAGCCAATTCGCAGTTTGAACTGTGCATTCCCTTATCCAGGGGCTGAGGGAAAGTCAAAAAAAGGGAAGAAGAAAAAAAGAAAAAGTGATCGCCCAAAACGCATCAGAGGTTATTTTCGGGCGTATACAACACAAAAATTTGGCCGGGGAAAGCTGTTATCCAAGGAAAATCGAAATAAACCTATGTTGTGTGTATGTATAATATACTGTATATTGATTGACCTTAACATGTGCATGAGCAGTTGAAATTATGAATTGGGCAGGGTTTTAAATACTACAGTTAACTTGTGTAAAGTCGACTTTGCTCTTTCTAAGTTGTGTTGTGTTGATCTGTATGTCGAACAATATTTTATTGTCATTTTGGAATGGACTTCGGTTAGTTCAACTGTATACTCAAATATGTGGGGAATTTTTTTTTTTAACAATTTATTAATTTATGCATATAAACCAAATTGCTACTCCTCCTCATGATAATTCTGTTCCAACTTTTCCTATTATTCTATCAGTAACCCATTTATACACCAGAGTGGCGACAAAACATGAGATAAGTGCCTTGTGCCTAGTAGAGTGGTTATAACATTTAATTATTTGTTTGAATTCGACACTAGAATGCTGAACATTTTTGTTAATTTGCATTTAATAAATTACAGAGTTATAAACACTATACTCAAATAATTAGGGAAATTTTTTAAAATTTTTTCCAAATAGTCACTCCTGCTCTGAGGATTCTGTCATCCTAGAATATATTATATACCTCATACATAGATTAAGAAGCTGGCAATAGAAAGTCTCATAGAAAGTACTATTCCCCTATGGGATACAGTAGTACTTTTTTGCCCTGCCGTGCGATGTGCAATCTCCAGGCCACGTTGCTATGTAACTTATGACACGCAACCTCTACAACGCTGAGAGACTGGCCCTTTGATCACCTAGGCCTAGGAAGTAAGCCTATGTGGCATACTTAGTGTGTACTATTTTTATTACTTTTTTAGTTCTTATTTAAATAAATATTTACAGCGATAATAAACATGAAATAAATATGATTGCCTGTATTGTTGTTGAAACAATAAATTTGTATTGTTTGTTGTAATATTTTGTAGCCATTTTGATTTAGTATGTAACGAACTAAAACTTAACAACAATTGTACTTTTTTTACAAAACAAATAGTTCATCCCGGAGTTCGCTATCGTGAGCTTGGCAACATCATCATGAAGCATGCGCAGACCAACGGATGTTCGGTTGTACGTACGTATTGTGGGCATGGAATTCACCGCCTGTTTCATACAGCACCGAGTGTACCGCACTACTCCAGTAAGTAACCAGGAATGGAACTCAATAATTATGGTAAAAATGCATCCTTGATTAAAAAACAATCAAGAATTGCATAAGTTATCTTTAATTTCTGTCCAGATTATCAAATTTTCTTTCACATAAATAAAATTGCTATATGCCCATATATAGTCATGATGTGATGTTATCATGACCATAAAGTACTGTTGTATGCCCATATATAGTCATGATCATATTTAGGCATGCCAGATGCCATCACAATTTTATAATCTTTATTTTGTTTACCATTAAGTGACCATGACCTTTTCACCCAAAAATATATTCACCTCTTGGTTTGATTAATATGTCCTGCTCCAATAAACTTTATGATGATCCATTTGTTAGTTTTGCAAAATCCCGCTAACAGAAAAAAAAATGGCAATGAACACTTTGTTACAGAGGTAAAACGGAAGGAGACATTTTTCTGACGTCAGTAGCTATGAAGGATTTTTTGTTCACTTGCAGCTCAGCAAGCGTGGCTAGATAATTTGTATATTATACAAGGCATAGGCTAATCTGTTTTTTTTTTAACTTAACAAGTGGGTTGTGAAAACGGCATAGAGTATGGAAATGCAAAAAAGAAATACAATAGTTGAAGCCAGACTTCGGGGGAAAAAATGCTTTGATATGTTGTACAACATATTTGACAAAAATCTTGAGAGCGAATAATGAGATACAGATTTTTGAGTATTTAAAAAGTGTGGGGGGTGGGGAGAAGGCTGGTTACGCCCCTTTCCCCCCCCCCCAGTTTTTAAATATTCAAAAATCTGTATCTCATTGACCGCTCCCAATTTTTTTTATTAAATATGCTTTTTGTGTCTTAGAAAAATCAGTTTGTAAAACATTTAAAAAATAGTTTTTTCTCCGGAGCCTGGCATTAAAAATTAAAGCAGCAGCAAAAATTGAACTTATGTTCCTAGACCATGTAATAAATGTTTGTAGGGATGTTATTATATACTGTTATTATTTTATTCATGACATCAGTATCCTTCTGTCTATTATCTTTTAGAAAACAAGGCCATTGGCGTGATGAAACCAGGACACGCATTCACAATTGAACCCATGATTTCAGAAGGCAAGTTTTACATATATTTTGATACTGTAATGTTCTTTGCGAGTCATTAACATGAGAATGGTCGATACCAGCATAAATGAGATAATAATTGATTTGACTACACATCTGTCTCGGAATTTACATGAAATAGCATGCAATGACACACTTTAAAACATTGTTGCATGCAAAGGTAACTCACGATTGATCGATATATTTGAGTACAGTATTTGTATCATATCATAAAAAAAAAAAAAAAAAAAAATTTTTACAAACATAAAGGAACAACCGTGACTGCCTGGTTGGATTGCCCAAAAGCAAAAACAGATGTCTGTTGTCAAGGGGCTCTCCACACAGTACAGTTACATTAAAATACAATCTGAATTAATGTCAGGCTATGTACAATTTAGATTAAAATATAGGACTTGCAGTAAAATAATCAAATTTTTTTACAAAGTACAATGTTTAAAATTTAGGGCTTAAAATGAATAAATATTGCAAGAAAGTTCATCCCTAAGATCAACTGGAAGCCGATCCCATATAACTTAAAGGCATTTGTACGAGCAAATCTATGAATAAACTTAAGATGATCATAATGCCATGAATTAACTGAAATAAGATTACAAATATCAATTTTAAAAATACCATACAAACATTTTTGTATTTTTGTACTGAACATTACTTATTTGCATTTGAAGCAGCATGTGATTAGACCTGTCATCTAAAATTTTGCCAGCATTAATCCCCATTGTAAAATATAAACATCCTGAACTAGTGTACTATCGCTTAGTGGAGCAGTATTGTATTTTAAAGCTTATAACGTGGAGAATATAAAAATATTTAAAAATCGATTTGGCACACACGTGGCACACTCTGCGCCGGTGGAGAATATGAGGAAATAATTCACGCACAACTGATTATTTATTTAATGACAATGCACTCGGTCTGCCATTAGTTGCATTAGCTTTGGCGAGGCTAGCCTATTTTGCTGGATGGTACGAGATGCGAATCCAAAATTGTTGAATTATTTGGGTATTTTCTACTTTTTAGGTGTAAACGCATATTTGGTTGTATGTTTTCCTACCAACCTACCCATTTTTTTGGATTTTCCAAAAACATGGCCAACAGGAACATTCTCTTTTTTTTTTTGTCTTAACAATTTGCAGATGTGCTTGCAAAGAGTGAGATTTTATGATGCAGCATGTGCCCGGCTTTTAACACTTACTCATATGTTTTGTTTCCAGGAACGTGGAAAGACCAAACATGGCCAGATAACTGGACAGCAGTGACCGAGGACGGCAAACGATCAGCACAGTTTGAACACACTCTCCTAGTGACAGAGACAGGATGTGAAGTACTGACTATACGACCGGAATTAAACAGACGTGGACACTTCTTAGATCAACTAGATAAAGAAGAAACTTCACAATAGGTCTGCTTAGAACATCTTCAATTATTCAATTTTATTACCAGGATGGAAGTCATGTTATGTAATAAAATAATATCAAACAAGACAACATTTTGTATCCGCTATCTTTTATTTCAGTATGTAACCGCGTATGAGCATTTTGATAATTTCATAGAGACCTCGTATTTACTATAAAAGCCCACTACCATTTCCAGTTTATGGAATGAAAATATTTGTCTGTTAATTTGTGAAGGAGATACAACAATAGTATACAATATTTTTTCTAATAATATGCATATCCAGTATTGTTAACTTACAGGGATTAATATTATATAATGAGGTGTAAATAAATCAAAGACAGAGTTCTGTACCTTTTTGGCTTTTATTTTAGTTTCTTTTTGTATGCTTCATCATCTTCCTTAGGACGGAGCTTTTAAAAAATGTTCAATACCTAATATAAGCTATTTGAATAATATATCGGCGCTCTTAAAAAATGATGGTTATCCATTGGTCCAAATGTCTTCTCTTTTCTTGACATCAGAAATTGATGATTGCACGGACACTGGAAAGAAAGCAAAAACAAATATGTAGTGTATAAATCAAGCACATTCTTGGCATTGTGTTGAAGTGAACTCCACTTACCATAGTATCAAATGAGCATGCACGAATATACTGTATCTAATTGAAGAGTATATGAAAATAATTGTAGAACTGTTTCATCAGTAATAAGCCAAGCACAATTTGATGTAAACTGCGCACGACGGACAGGATTCTATGAGCAACGGATCGTTTTTAACATTCATTAACTCTTGTCATTGTGTTGAAGTGAACTCCACTTACCATATGATCAAATGAGCATGCACAAATATATCTAATTGAAGAGTATATGAAAATAATTGTAGAACTGTTTCATCAGTAATAAGCCAAGCACAATTTGATGTAAACTGCGCACAATGGTTGTCGACCGACGGGATTCTATCAGCAGCCGATTGTTTTTAATGACTGCCACCGACGATAAGAGAACGGAGTTAGATTCGTCGTGCTACGGTCGTACAAAACAGTAAGTGCCCGGCTTTACTGCGAGATTTCGTCGAATGTTATATATGAAAATTATGGAGCAAAAAAGCCTTTCAACATCTACGTAGTAGAGCTGTTTTTGGTAGTGAAACTATAGCATTGTGTTATAGCATTATTACTATAATACCTCCATGATTATAATCCTTAGCAATTATTGTTTACACCACCTTTGACCTAGTGACAGTTTGTGTAAATAAACTCACCTTTCACCAGCATGCATAAGGTCAAAGGCCTCATTGATCTTTTCCAGAGACATTTCGTGTGATACAAATTCATCAACTTTGACTGTACCAGCCATGTAGTCGGTTACTAACTTAGGAACACTATCCCGACTCTTCCAACCTATCAAAAATTATATATTTAATTTAGAGTAACAAACTTAATGAAAGTAACAAGCTCTGCCCTGTCCCATCCCAGTAGATCTTTTCTCAAATCCCCGCCCATTAGATATTGTTGCCAAGGTTGCACAAAACCACAGCTAAACGTGTGTGGAACATGCACATATTCCTTGCCCTGCTCAACATTAATTTACATATAATAAATCACCTATATTACATGCATAGGATATTAACTTTGGCTGTACATCATTGCAAATTATAACTAAATTTTTGCCGGTTTCATATTATTCAAAATAGTTTTAGTAGTCACTTTTGCATGAAATCTTACCCCCAAAAGCAGTTCCCTTCCATGTACGGCCTGTGACCAGTTGGAATGGTCTTGTGGCAATCTCTTGTCCCGCTCCAGCAACTCCAATGATGGTGGACACGCCCCAACCTTTATGGCAAGCCTCCAATGCCTCTCTCTTTAAATTGAGAAAAACTATACATTATTCATTATAAGATTATTAGTAAAGTAACTGATTTTGTGCCAAATTCTTTACTTGATGTTTTTTTCATATTGGTATGAAGGGGAAACTAACTGACAGTGGCAGTGCCCTCCCAGAAAATTGTTTTTGACTTGCCCCTCATTTCCTCCCCCACCCACCACCTAGATTTCAGACGCTTGTGTTGCCACTACAAACCCATTATTTAAATAAACTGAAATGTCTTACCATGGTCTTTACATTCCCAATGCATTCAAAAGTAAAGTCTGGACCTCCGTCCGTCATGGCAATCAGATGCGGAACGGTACCTGTATCCAGACTCTTTGGGTTCACAAAGTCCGTAGCCCCAAATTCACGAGCTGTGATGAGAATAAAAACACACTTTTCAAAGATTCAACATTAGTAATACAAAATTTGGAAAATACTACAAAAGGTGGACAAAAAGACTTGGTGAAAGTACACCTATGCTACAGTAGTTTAACCCGCAAAATGTAAAAAAACAAACACGATTTCATAAACATTACAAATAGTAAATTAAAAAATAAAAATTGTACACATAATCATTATAAAACAATGAAGCAAATAATGAAAGGAACATAATATAACAAAATTTGAATATAAATACGATAGAAATGTAACACACTAGTAAAACAAAATAATAATAATTAATTTAGGGTCGTTCACAATTATCAGAATTTTCACAAGTGTACAAACAGTACTCTTTTTCGGTACCCCCCTCCCCTCTGAAAGTGTACAAAAAATGTAGATTTTGCAAAACTATTTTCCATTTTTTTGAAAAGTCAACTAAAGCACTGTACTTGGTTGCTTAAAAATGAATATTATATCCATGGTTACATTATAATTTTACCATTATTTACATATTGCATGTTATTTTGAATCAACATTTTTATGCTATGATGATATTCCACAGAGAAATCAATTCAACATCTCCGCCTCGGCTGCTCTGCTAATGTTTCTGTTGAGTTCTTTCCAGCCTGGCCTGCTTTTGCCGTTTTCTAATGCGTTTAATTCCCTTGTGTTCTTGAGTAATGTGTGATATAGAGATGTTGACTGACTGAGATTTTTCAGTTTTGTGAGGTCATTATGTAAAGTGATCAGTAATGTAGGCATATAAATAAATTTCTTACCCAACTTCTCCTTCTTGGGATTAATGTCAATTGCGATGATTTTGGAAGCTTTAGCAGTCTTGCATCCCATGATAACTGCCATCCCAACAGCACCAATTCCCCACACTGCACAGATAGACCCTTCTTCAACCTGAAAAAGTACCATATTTACAATATTAACACAGAGGATAGCAGTTAAAATGCTGAAACTTTTGACTCTTAATATTTTATTGACAATACAGTATTAAAAACTCATTGATTTCTTTTCAGATCTTGAAGTTTTATAATAATATTCATAATCTTGTTTACTAGTATTTGCATGTTTATGTAGATGCAAGTGGAGCAGACAGTGCGATCGCACACAACTAAATTGTATTAAGAAAAATAATAGTATCGTATTGTTGCTGCGAAGCAGCCAATTCATATTCTTGATAGCAATTTAACCTCTGAAAGGTCATTGTTTGTCCAAAAAAAAAGTTTCCTTCTTTCGTTCTGCCGGGTAAAATCAATTACTTTAGGCGACGTTTGTAGACTAACCTACTCATACCAACGTCCGCATGTCGCGACGCTGGAGTATTACTATTCAGCGTTTTACTATATTTCTAGGTTTCCTATTTCTACGTTTAATCGGCCCATGTCTCAGCCACAATATTTTGAGGCCAATATTATTTACGAACCCAATTAAACTTATTTACTAGCCTATTTCAACGTGCTATTTATTACATTTAGGCGACACTTGTTGTAGACTGGCATACACAGTGTTTTCGGAAATAAATACCATTTTATACACATGCGCAGATCGATTCGCCAGCAGCGAGTCGCCAGCAGCGAGATGTCACTGCAGCAAAACACTATTGTACACGGTACCAACGCTGTTCTAATATAGACAATGGGTCGTGTCTCATATTATTTGTTATATTTTTATTATTGGTTATTTTCACTTGACTCGCATAAATAATTTTGTTCGAAGAACATTTATATGCAGTTGTACTTCGCAGCACTTCACTTGCAATTTGCAATTTCTAGTTGATATGAATTACTGCTAAGATTTGTAAGGTACGAGAGTGTAATTTCCCAGCATGTAGAGGTCCATGCTCTCAAACTTTTTGTCATGTTGGGGCTGAGGTGGTGTGGACTCTTGCACACTCCATACTGCCAAATCCTGAAGAATCTACCTCAGATAGCAAATGTTGATTTCCTGGCAGACGGGTAGAAAGATATAATTCAAATAAAGCATACAGAGGTAGAGAGAGTGCATGTTATACTACGTACCTTAGCAGTATTGAGAGCAGCACCATAGCCAGTCGATATGCCACATCCAAGCAAACACACCTTATTAAGAGGTGCTGTCTCATCGACCTATAATCAATTATAATTTTAGTTTAATATTTTGTAAAAAAAAAACAATAATTATGTTGATCAGTTCTGTTGTCAACGAAATTACAGTATATTACTTAATTTTTAGACAGAAGGACCAGTAATATGCTAATAGAAATCACTTTTATTTTCTAGTCCATCTAATTGTTTTTCTTTTTTGTTGATGTTTCCTTTTTCTTTGTCTCTCTTGTTCATCTTATTTGTTTCTTTTATTTAAACTTCTTCTGGACATCTGCTGAAAGCCCATAGAGACCTAATATTTTGTGCTATATAAGTCTATTACCTATTCCAGCCAGCAATCCTTTTCATAAGACAATGAAGCAAGCTACATAAATTAAGTCTAATTAACTTAATTACAAATATACTTTGCAAACAAATGTCATTCAATCTTTTCAGGAAAAAATGTTTATAAAGGGAAATTACTTTAGCAACAGAAATCTCAGCAACAACGGTGTATTCACAGAAGGTGGAGCACCCCATGAAATGGTAGACAGTTTTACCGTTACAGGTGAAACGAGATGTGCCGTCAGGCATCACTCCTTTTCCTTGGGTGGATCTAGACAGAAAGTAAAAAATATTTATACAGAACTGATTAAATAATAATGTAAATATACAATGGTTAAATGGTTCAATTGAAAAGTATTTATTCCCAAATCAAATAATGTAATACAGGTGGGCAAGTCAAAGACATTTATCAGATAAAATTTGACAGTGTTCTAAGAGCTTTACTCATAAGAAAAAGCATGATGTTCTAATTGTGGGATTTGGAGTGGACCATGATTTAACGCAGGGGTGAGCATAAAAATTGGTGAATTATTGATTTAACACTGAGGGCCACACCCAAACTTTGATGTTTCCAGTGTGCTTTAAAAAACCTTTACGCACTGCTTTAATACCACTTTATTCTCAGTTTTAATATTACTTTTTACAGATGATCGGTGTCAGGCCATATAAGACAAGAAGGGGTGTTCTAGCCAAAGATATTTGGAGGGCCGAACACATAGGGATTTTAAATTTATTTTCGCAGGCGGCAACAAAATCACTGTCAGGCCGCATGTGGCCTGCAGGCTGCACTTTGCCCACCTGTGACTTAAGGGACAAGGTTACAGTCTCTTTAGGCACTGGCCTTCAAAATCATAATTCTCTTTGTTTCATTAGGTACGGTATTCCTAGAATTGATCTGTTACCAGCATAATTACAAAATGCATGTTTTTATAAAAGCATACAGTATTAGTTAACTGCTGAATATTTACATATAAATTTTGTTGGGTTAGATTCCATGTTATAAATAATATTTTTCGACCTCGAAATTTGTGTTTCCCTAATAACTTTAATAGTAATTATGGTAATAAATAAAAATCAAATATTCTGACTGCTTTTATAAGTCTACCTGATTTTACTGCAGAGATTGGTTTTGGGGCTCTTACAAAACTTGCAATCACGGCATTGTGGGATATACAGAGGTATCACATGATCTCCCGGTGCTACACTTGTCACACCCTCGCCGACACTCTCTACAATTCCGCCACCTTCATGTCCAAGGATGCAAGGGAAGAGGCCTTCGCTGTCTTGTCCACTTAATGTGTATGCATCAGTATGACAAACACCAGTGGCGTTAAGCTAGTGAATAGAAAAAGATCAATACTATAAATTATATTGAATGTGATATGCCCGTATTTGGGAGAAATATAACATCATCATGCCCATATATGGGCACATAACACGTATGTCTCAAAATTTGTCAGTGTGGATTTATCATCAAATAATAAAAATATCTGTCATGGATGGGTTAATTTTGTATTATTAATAATTGAATTATTAAATCACAATTTAGCTGACACTAGTTTCATTCTTGTGCATGTTTGCCAAATATAAATCAAGAGTATAGAATACAGTGATGTTAAAAATAAATCTATTGATAAATTTAAAATGCTATCTTTACAACAGAATAAAAAATACATTGACTCCAATATTACATTATAAAAGCTCCTAACTTCTTGTTGACTTTCTATTTCTGCTGGCACCTTAATTATTTTTTCCCTTTTATTACTTATGATTTTTAATACATTTGAATAGTAATATTGCGACAGATGTTAGGCCTAGCCTGTTTATACGCTAGATCGTGTTTCACTAAACCCACCTTGATTCTAACTTCGCCTGCTTTTGGAGGCGCAACCTCAACTGTTTCAATGCTCAGAGGTTTTTTGGGTTCCCAGCTCACAGCTGCTTTGCAAGTAATTACCTGAAAAAACAGACATAGATTAGTATCCTAATAGGTATACATAACAACTTTATTAGTACTCCACCCAATGCTGTAGCCAGCTATTGGGACAGTCCCACACAATTTTTCTATTGGGTCCACAAAGAATAGGTTCACATTTCAAAAATGGGTCAAGATTTTTCATATTTTGTGTAAAATGCATCAACTTTTAAGAAAAATGGGTCCAGATTTCTCATATTTAGCGTAAAATAGGTTATTTTTTAAGAAATGGGTCCAGATTATTCATATTTTTGTGTAAAATGGGACAAATTTTCAGAAAATGGGTCCACATTATTTTAATTTACACGTAAATTGTGTCCACCCTGATATTGTCCCACACTGTTTGAAAATCCTGGCTACGGCATTAACTCCACCCTAACCCTAACCTTAACCACAGCTTAACAAGGACAATACATTTTAGAAATTCTTTTAAACCAAATTCAGCCCATATCTACAACTCCAAGGTCAATAGATATACGAGTGTAACTTATTAATTTTTGATATCTTAATCCTTAATTGTTTTTTTTAAATATAATCTTAATGATGTAAAATTTTAAACTTGTAAATATAATATATAGTATTAATAAAATTTTTAATTATAATACATAAAAAGCAGTAATTAATTTCTGTACATATAATATTTATAGTCATATTATTGTGCAATTATTATTAAGACGTATAACATAAACTTAAATACTGTAAAAATAAATTTCATTATTAATGCAACAATTATATTAATGAGAATTACTAAAAATTCATATTTGTACATAATCATTTTTATAGAATAAATCATTTATATTTTTATTGTTATCATGCAATTAAGTAACAATTTACTTCTATATAGCCTAATTAACTTAATAGTGATTTTTTTTTTTTTTTTAATGGATGTTGTGCTTGTGCCTTTTTTGTTTAAAATTGTAAATGTATGGTATGCCAGTTCAAATTACATTTCTGTTTTTATATGAATAGAAGACAATAAAGAATTATTGAGATATTGAGCTCCAGTTAAGATTAGGATACTGGAGTACTAAGTAAAGTTCTAGCGCCCATAAAATATCCGGTATAGCCTAGAGCGACACGACCCTTACTTCTTAGGCTACAATACTAGTAGTACTACTACTACCACTAGTCCCCTAGGGCTTAGGGCTAGGTCAGGCTTAAAAATACACTTCTTTTTTGATTGAGCAAGACTTTATTGGGTAGGTAGTCCTAGGCCTAGGTCCGACTCCTAGTACTAGCCTAGGCCTAGGGGTATTCGGCCTAGGACAGGTAGGCCTAGGCCCTAGTCAGATAATGCACACCTTCTAAAATGGCTGAACATCTTTTTTCTATAGCACACAGATTTTTTTAAAAGAAGAAAGACTTTACTTTTAACTCAGAAACTAATTTAATTGTGTATTTACCTTTCCAGTAGTATCTGCCATTGTTACAAAAACAAACTTCAGTTATGGCGTTGTGGACGGCCAGACGGCGACGATGCAGCAGCAGCAGCAGCAAAAGACCCTGGATGCTGATGTGTGAGAACGGCGGCATGGTAAAGTGACTTCAGATTAACTATTATATTATTCATGTAATAAGCATATGTATTATTACTTATTTAATCATATAAATATCATTACATTTTTGACTAATACTATATATTTATCATTGTTATTTTTAACAATTAAGTCTTTTTATATTAAATTATTTCGGTTTCGTTTTATCATAATTGTAGTACTTTTGTGAGAACAATTTGTCGTGATAGAGGGCGACATATCAAAATTCAAGTACATCAAGGCACAAACGCTGTGTAAATTATTTATTATTGTTATTATTAATAACTTAATGTACAGTATTCATACAATTTTCTCTTTTTTTATGTTAGCAATAATAAATTATTTTAATTGCACGCCTTCTTATTGTCTAGAAGTTGTTTCAAAGCAATAGAATAGGCAAACCTACATTAATATATTGTATATTAATTGTATTATATATTGTATATTAATTTAACTGTTGTTTTATACTTATGTTTGCCTTGTTATTTAATCTGTATGTATATTTTGTGTATTCTTAGCTCTATAATACAAATTTCCTGTACTATGTTGTATATGACAATAAATGGAATCTTGAATTTTTAATCTTGAACCTTTTTCATACAAGTGAACACAAACAGCCATAACAATTGTACACGCATTTTGACATGCGAATCTACAGCATCAACACATGGATTACTTGAAATAACAAATGAATTTAGGTCTATACATAAGCCTAATCTATGTATGGATCTCATTACTGGTTTCGATAATTATTATTGTTTTCATTGATTTGTCGGTAAAGCTCATGATGACTCCTGTAGCGTTAAAGAATTAATTGAAATAAACCTGTTTAGTTGGCATTCAAGCGAAAATGTTTTTAATCAAACATAACAATAAATAAATCTATGTATGAATATTCGACATAGAGAACAAAAATGCAAAGTCAAATTGTAAATATTTTTTAACAATATCGATTAGGTCTAGGCTACATTTACAATTTAAAACCAATACGTTATGGGACGATTTCCAAAACCTAGATATAACACATTCGCTTACGTCAGATTTTATTCCCATCATTCCAATTTCTAGTTCTTACAGGCCAGTGACGTACCTAAGAGTCATGAAATGGTGGAATTGATGGGGGAAGGGGAGGGGTGCGTGAAGGGAATGGGGGTGTGCGTGAAGGTGAAGTCGGATGATCGATGATTATGTGAGGCGCTAGCTCGCAAGATAAGGTGAATTGAGGTGATTTTTAACACTGTTTGACAGTGATTTAATTTGATAGACTGGGGGCGCAAGTATTTTTGATGGAGGGGGGGGGTGGTGGACGTAGAGATATGCCAGTGCTTACAGCGCAAGTGCAAACAGCTTGTATTTTAACAGCCGCTATATACTGTAACTGTATATAATGTATATTTTTTTTATAATTGCCAGGGGCGGATTAAAAAAAAAAATAAGAAAATTATATTTAAATTCTGAGTATACGTTGTGCCTGTCCATGAAATGTTGTTCTTTCGATTAGGCCTATGCCTGAAATTAACACAACGCTACGACAACGTATGCAACGTGACTTATTCAGAAATTACGTTATAACGTATTTATTGTCTCCGAACCTTTTGCGCATCAAACTGCAACGTTATAATGTTATTATAATGTAACATATTAGCTGGGCTGTATTTAAAATTCTTGGATCTGACACTAATTTCCACTCAATCTGAAATATTTGAAAAATATTAATTTTTGATGTCTGTATTGTCCATTGCACGAGCTTGCTTTTCGTTCATTGACTGAATTAGTCGTACAGCTTCCAATTCCATGTTCATCGTATTATCTCGAATGTCGCCCTCTCTGCTCACATGCGCAAAGCCAAAGATCTTATAAACACAAGATAGCGTTCTCCGCGATTTACGTGTAACAAATAGAAGCGTCGGTCAAGGTTCAAAAGTTTCCCATTTAGCAAGAGGGCGCCATTCATGCGCTATTGCCGAAGAGAAAAAGTAATAAGTTTTGGAAGAGGGCGTCCTATCTGTTGCCATGGATCTGAGATGGTTCCTGTTCTACTGTTCACAGGCGGTGTACTGTATGGTCAGATCAGAGCGGTCAAGGGTCAAAAGTTTCCAATTTAGCAAGAGGGCGCCATTCATGCCTTATTACAGAATTTGCACGCGTAAATCCCGGAGAACGCTATCTTGTGTTTATAAGATCTTTGGCAAAGCTTGCTTGCTGTGCGCATTTTTTTTTTTCGTAGGTAAGATTGCTTAAATATGAATTTTTCATCATAATGTTTCTTATACACTGTATTTTGCGCATGTGCTACTTTCTGTCTGTGTCAACTCATGGTCAGCCTGCTGTTTGATATCGCTATTTAGCGGGACGTAGTTTTCAGATCTTGTATGGGCCTTGTATTTGAATAAATGCAAAAATAAAACCAGTGATGGAATTGACTCAGTTGATTCTGAATTTCAATACATTAGTCTAATGTATGTATTAATCTAATGCATTTACTATCAGGAACACATTACGTGATGACAAACATCAGACAGAAAGAGGTGGAAGAGCTTAGAAGAAGGGTAGGCACTGTATGTTCAACCACCTCCTCGAAGTGAAAACCATGACTTCGCTCGATGCTCATATGAATAATGATAGATAGCAGTGGCTGGTCTAGGGGGAGTGAATAGGGTGGCTAGCCTAGAGTTACTAAGCCACCCCCTCCCTCCTCCCTTCCACTTGGTTACCGTAATAAACAAATGATCACTCGTCTTGTGTTTGTGTGTGTGTGTATTTCTCATGAATACATTACGTGTAGAAGGCTACCCTGTAATTTAAGCTTTTCAGATGCCATTTCCGAAAACAAAATATGAAATGGGAGGAGGATTATTCCCCCTTCCAAAACTACACCACCTCCCCCCTCCCATTTCGGTGCTTTGCACCTCGCATTATCCACTCCCCTGGGGCGGATCCAGAGATGTCCAAAAGGGTGGGGGCGAAATTTGGGCCGATCGAGACAACAATGTCCTACGGGGTC
>NW_022716829.1:3703299-3705404 GCF_011630105.1 Anneissia japonica
ACGCCCAAAAATAACAATTAACACCCCCCCCCTAAATCCGCCCCTGCTCCCCTTTGCTAAATCATAGACCCGCCACTGGATATGGCTACGTACGATATAGCCTACATTTAATTTATTTATGATGCAGCATCGGGCAAAGCCTTAGCTTACACAGTGGAATTTTAATAAATTAATTTAACAACTATTTAGTACTTTGTATTTGCAGACTGACAGTAAATGTAATGTATTGAAATTCAGAATAGGCCTATCATCTAAGTCAAATCACTTGTTTTATTTTTTGCATTGATTCAAATACAAGGCCCATATTGTTTGTATTGGCTGTACGTGCCATGAACCGCTGTCTGCTTTATGATAGAGAAATAAATAAATGATATATCGTCGGTAGCCCTATCCAGTGGCGGATCTATGATTTAGCAAATGGAAATGAATAATTTGAGGTGCGAAACACGGAATGGGGAGGGGAGGGAGGGGGTTGTGTTTTTGCAGGGGCGGATCCAGAGATGTCCAAAAGGGGAGGAGGAGCAAGAGTTGGGCCGATCCAGACAAAACTGACCTAGGGGGTCCGAGGGCATGCCTCCTCGAAATTTTTGTGTTCTAGACGCCCGAAAATAACATTTGAGGCGTTCTGGGCTATCATTTTTTTCTTTTTCTTTCTTTTCTTTTCTCGTTTTTTTACCTCCCAAAAGGAGGGGGCGGACGGGGCCTGGCCGCCCCCCCCCCCCCAAGTTTTGGGAAGGGGGAATAATTTCCCCTTACATTTGAGATTTTTCTTAGAATTAGTAGACGCTCTTAGATGGCATCCGAAAAGCTTAAAATAGGGTAGCCTTCTATTCTACACGTACCATGTATTTATGAGAAACACACACACACACACACACCCACACAAAACGAGTGATCATTTGTTTAATACCCGAAGGGAAGGGGTTGGCAGCCAACCTATTCATTCTCTCTAGTTCCGCCAGTTAGTGCTTTAAACTTTAATGCACAAATCTCTATAGGCATTAACATTCATAAATAAAAACCTATACACTGTGGATAATTAATATTAATAATAATATTATTAATAATAATAATAATAATAATAATAATAATGATGATGATAATTATAATAATAATAATAATAATAATAATAATAATAATAATAATAATAATAATAATAATAATAATAATAATAATAATAATAATAAGTGAGTAGGTCTACTATTGATACATAATTTATTATTGTTGTTAGAGTGATTTATTGTTAATTTGTTTGGTTTGTTAATTTTCGGAAGGGTTTGTCTTGTGTTTATCATTTTAAAAGTATGTTCAGCTTGTTTGACGCCCAGGGTTTGTTTGTATTATATTGAAACCGTTTTTATGACTTGTGATATGCTTCCACTTATGTTTCTATCCCTGATAAACAGCATGCCGTTTATTTACTGAGGTGACCGACAGGTTAATTACTTACAAGTACTACTCAACTTCACGCGTGGTCCGATGTCCAATATTGGCTCATT
Source organism: Anneissia japonica (assembly GCF_011630105.1). Lineage (NCBI taxonomy): Eukaryota > Metazoa > Echinodermata > Crinoidea > Comatulida > Comatulidae > Anneissia > Anneissia japonica. Next base: position 3,704,799 of record NW_022716829.1, read on the forward strand.
GACAATCAAGAATTGTTCGTGGTTCCAGTCTGCATCTGTCGTTAAAAATGCAAGCAGAAACGGTAAGTTTTCATCTATTTATTGTTTCCCGGTACAAAAAAAAACCGAATGTTTAATGAGTAAATTGGACTAGTCTTACGTTATAATAATATCATTAATCGGTGTAAGCCCATCAGCAATATGGAACCTCTTTGGTATAGTACAAATTTACACGTGAGATAAAACGATGTGTATTAAAATGCCTCTGGCGGGACTCGAATCTGCGACCTCTCGCTGTCAAGGCGAGCGTCATAACCATTAGACCACGGAGGCTTCATGGTTGAACAGATTCAAATACCACTATAGATACACTCCATTACACAATAATTACGGCTAGAAACAAATAGTTGCATATAGTATAAATCAAGATAGCCGTTAACACTGTTAATTATATAATAAAATCATCAAAGGAAGGTAAATACAGTGTTAGAATAAAGGACATAATAATACATCGTGTAGCATAGCTCTCAACGAATGTAGCCCTGTAAATAAATGAATAAAGAAATTGTGTAATAAAATGCCTCTGGCGGGACTCGAACCTGCGACTATCTATCTTTTGGGCGAACG
>NW_022716829.1:3706106-3724385 GCF_011630105.1 Anneissia japonica
TACATATACATACATATATATATACATATAGTATATATATAGTATATATATATATATAGAGAGAGAGAGAGAGAGAGAGAGAGAGAGAGAGAGAGAGAGAGAGAGCATGATGTGACCCACGTGTGTTCCTTAGATACGTAACTCAATGAAAAAGACGATGAGATGTCAACGGCTTGGTAGACTTAGAACACAAATTTTATACTTTACTTTTTATCATAATTATTGTAATAGCCAACTTATATTTTGTTTGTCACACATGCTGAAAAAGACCCAAGGACGGGTTGAAATATTCATGTTTTGTATAAAATTTGTGTTCTAAGTCTACCAAGTCGTTGACATCTCATCGTCTTTTTCATTGAGTTGTGTATATATATATATATATATGTATGTTGTACATATAGCATTTATATATATACATAAAACATATACCGTATATACATATATATACAAACAAAATATAAGTATTTATCCAATCACCATGTTCATTATATTCTATTAAAATGTCGATTATATATATGTTGTATATATAGCATTTATATATATACATAAAACATATATATACATATATACATATATATATAATATATATATATATGTTGTACATATAGCATTTATATATATACATAAAACATATATATACATATATACATGATATATATATATATATATATATATATATATATATATTATATATATTTTCGTCTTCCATAATACCGTAAAACCTCGATAGAAGCCCATAGTCGGCTTCTTTTTTCAGGACCCTTGAATGGGCTTCCATTCTAGATGGGCTTCTTTTCGAGATTACTTTTGTAAACTATAGAGGGGCTTCTTTTGGTAATTCTCGAGAATTTCCAAGGTCGTTTGGTTAATAGTTAACGCCGTTTCGGCTATTCTAGAATGTCCTTCTTTCCAATGTACACACACTACGCCGCTTGAAGTAGCCTAGCTACATCCTGAAGAAGGCCTTAATTTCAAATAATAAAGTGACGTAGGCCTCCGGCGGATTGTAGACCAGTGTCAGGAAGATTTTTGTGGTTACAGCCGCTCGATCTTACAAGTTTTTAACATGTCAGACGGAGAAAGGGTGAGTTTATAGTATATAGTGTGTTGCACCAGGGATTTGATGCATTGAATTAGTGTTTAATCGTTTGTAAATAGTCATACAGTAGGTCTACAAGGCCTTTTTCACGAATCGGTAGACATCTTCTCACGATCAAAAAACATCTACACTACCTAAGCCTAGTAGGCGTATGAGACTTAGTTTATGACGCAACTCATTATTACTTCGATTTTGTTTCTGAATATCAGCTTCTAAGCTGGAAGGGTCACACTCTATATGCTAAAAATAATATTAAAAAGGTACTTGGGAGGACCACATTTAAAACAGGTTTTGAATTTTTAGGCCTATTAGGCTATGTGTTATACTCAGTTACCATGTTGTTACATTCTGGTAAAATTAATTTGAATGAAGCCTTTTCTACGAATCGGTAAACATCTCTTGAAGTGATGACAAACATTGCGAATCAGCGGTGCATAACCAACAGAAATAGATAAGCTTTTGGGCTGATTTTCTGACATCATGTTATTTAAAAAATCTTAACTCCATAACTTAGCTTTATTAGTTGACTTTTATATTATTATCTGAGAAAATATATTTTTGATTGATAATATTTTTCTTTTACTCATCGCAAATTATATATAGTAACATTTTTCTCTATATTTAAAATGACAGTAAAACTACATACCATGCCATTTCAAATATCCAGTTAGGCCTATCGAGTCGTTTATATAAGTCGAAATCACTTTAAGACTAAAGATAAGAAATATAAGTGCTCTTTATTGCTGAATCAAACATGTTAAAATGATAGACTCTTGAACTTTAGATGCAATTATACAAAGCTACAATTATTATGTTTTAAAAAACAGAGAATGTGGACACCCCTTACACTGGACTATGGGCGTCGATCGGTGGGAGGAGAGAGGTCCACGTCCCCCATCCCCACTTTTCAAAGTCATATCAATTGTCCCCACCACTACTTTTCACCAGTTTTCTAAAGTTAAAACCCCACTTTTCAAAGCGAGTGGAAAGAACAACTATGAATTTTGTCTGTACGGAGCGAATTTCCAGACCAAAACCGAGTAAACAGGCAATTGTTTGTACTTTTCATAATCATTACAGTAACCACTCCATCGAGATTATGGTTACCGCGGTTATCAGAGGCTAAATTTATAATGAAAACAATGTATAGTACGTTGTTAAAATTGGAAATGTAAACCTATTAGGACAACATTTTTACAAAATCAAAAATGCACAGTTTCTACTATAAACGATTTATTGCGTTTGTATATTATTAAGACCCGTATATACTAGAGTTTAGTAGGCCTATTATCTGCATAACAGATTCCATTTTTTCGTAATTTAAAAAAATTATAGTTATTCAATTGAATTTTATATAGCCGTTTTAAAACAATAATTAAGCCGCCTTTGAAACGGATCGGTCTATCAAGTTCGACTTATTTAAGTAGTGGCCCCACAAGTTTACTCCGGTGTTACGTTGACGCAATCTCGCCATGACGCCATAAGCAAATCACCTTTATGTTTGTGAAATAAAAATGCAACTAATGTTTTGTGTGCTTCCTGATTCTTTGTAATCCTGTTTGATTGTAAGTTAGACCGTAGTATTTCCACTCACATTAGTGTAGTCACAATACTACTTGCGCAAAAAGGATATTCAAAAAGAGGAGAAAAGTAAAAATTGATTTAAAGTACTGTACATACAAAGAGAGTATAGAATTAGAGTGCCTGTTTGATGTTTATTCATGAAGGAACATGGTTTATATATATTTCCTCCATGGTTTATCTTATTTGTTTTTCATGGTTCGAATACGTCACAAGCTAATCAGATTATGTTTTATGAATGTTAGTTTGTAAATATATACGGTAAGCGGGCATGATTATTATTATTATTATTATTATTATTATTATTATTATTATTATTATTATTATTATTATTATTGAATAAATTCATTGGATCTTATTATTATTATTATTATTATTATTATTATTACCAGGATAAATTGAAAAACATTTTATGAAGAGTGGCAGATTAAAGGCGGCCCAGTCGGCCCACCCTCCCTAATTTTTTCAAAATTTAAAAGTGGAGAAAAAAAGAAAACTATATTCAAATTTCAGTCTAAGAGAGCCGTGTCCGGCCAACTAAAGGTGCCATAATCATAGATTTTCTTACCTCACTCCCAACCATGGTGGGGCTGAGATGGTCTACACTCAATTTGTAAAAGTCCCTCCCTGGGCCCCTCTATATCGAATTCCTGGATTCGCCACAATATTTTGAAAATGTAGTGTTGAAATAAATTTTAATTGCATTCCTTAAAATTAATTAGATATGAATTATAAAAGGCTATAGACGCCAGCGTTTCCGAGGGCTTCGCCCCCTGGACCCCACCGGGAGCCCTGGGCGTCCCATTGGTCCCCAGCCAAGGCTTGGGCCTGCGACCCAAGGCTTCTTTTCTTTCCATTAGCCCCACTATCCACAACGGATCGACACCCTTGCATTGGACAAATAGGCTTATATAAGGCTAATTTTCAGATTTGTTTTTAGAACGACCACCATGAAGCGGCCTTATGTAAACTTATGTAACTTGTGAACTTTGGACTGGTGCCGGTAACCTTTGCATCCATGTATACAGACACAGTGTTATTAGTAGCCAAACAGTAACCGTATGTCAACACCACGCTTTAATTGCATGCAATATTACAGAGCTTACATAATATCATAATATTGCTAAATTAAATTGAACTTACATAAATTAGTAGACAAATATTTCTATGAGAAAATGATTGACGTTTTATTGAAATAATATAATATGTTAGTAGTTTATAACCCGATAGGCCTATTAAATTAGATGCACTTTACATTGCTTTATAAATGCTATTGTAATGTGATGAAAGTGAACCTTCATGACTCTGCAAGTGTTTTGTACCCTGGGAAATGTCCCGCACATTCCTGCTCCTGAGCCATGTAACGTTATTAATTTTAGTGATAACCCTGTATATCTGTATAATTCCTTACATTCTGAGTGTCTGTGATTTATGTGATTTTGACTATGAAATTATTTATAGGCCAGGGGTCGCGTCTGTGGCGTAGAGTTGTGGGGCGGGGGTGTTAAACTAAGTTTAAATAGCCTTTAAAGTCCTAAATTATCTCAAAGCTTTCCCGGCACCTCCAGGACCCACTCCGAGGGGCTTTAGGCACCTCGCTTAAGCAGAAAACATGGTCCCTCTCGTCAGGCCAAATCCTGGCGCATCCAGTCAGGGGCGGATTTTTTTTTTTTGGTAGGGGTGGGGAAGAACGAGCCTCCCCCACCTTTTTTTTTGTTTTAAGTAAAAAAAAGAAAAGGAAAGAAAAATAAATTATTATTGATCGCCCCAAACGCCTAAAGAGGTTATTTCCGGGCGTCTAGAATACAAACATTTTTTGGGTTAGGGTGGCCCCCCAGACCCCCTAGGGTCTGTCTCTTATACACATCTAGATGTGTATAAGAGACAGGTAGAGTTGTGGGGCGGGGGTGTTAAACTAAGTTTAAATAGCCTTTAAAGTCCTAAATTATCTCAAAGCTTTCCCGGCACCTCCAGGACCCACTCCGAGGGGCTTTAGGCACCTCGCTTAAGCAGAAAACATGGTCCCTCTCGTCAGGCCAAATCCTGGCGCATCCATTCAGGGGCGGATTTTTTTTTTTTTTGGTAGGGGTGGGGAAGAACGAGCCGCCCCCACCTTTTTTTTTTTGTTTTAAGTAAAAAAAAAGAAAAGGAAAGAAAAATAAATTATTATTGATCGCCCCAATCGCCTAAAGAGGTTATTTCCGGGCGTCTAGAATACAAACATTTTTCGGATTAGGGTGGCCCCCGGACCCCCTAGGGTAGTGTTGTCTCTCGGTCCCCCCCCCCTTTCTCCCTCTCCCCTTCGGACATCTCTGGACCCGGCCCTGGTTATAGGTCATCTGCGGTACTGAATACAAAAATGCAAAGTAGATCAGAGACACGAGCTGTGTGACTCCTGTAGTTGAATTTATTACCAAAAATAGACATCATCTCACGGAGTTTGTATTCCAGGACAACCTGACCCTTTCTGGGGATAGCAGATCGTACGGTTCCGTAGCTGAAAGCCAGCAAAATGGTAGAAATCACCATCGACCATTATCTCATCAACGCTCGCTTTCTGTACGCGGATCTACCATATCCTTCCACAACATTAACTATGCTGTGCCAGTCAAAGTGGATGGACAACGGCAGCAGAAAGAAATCCTTACAAACATAAGGTAAACACAGTCGATCCATAACAATAATAGGGCCATTATAATGATAATTAATCGACTAAATTCTCGTTCTAAAGATTTATCTCTTGTTCCGTTTACAACAGTTAAGCACAGAAAATGGTTTCATTCTTCGTTTAGCTCTTGCTTATAATACATTGTTACAAGATCCTACTATCGACTTATTCCATCAAAGCTTAAGTTCATTTAAAACCAGTTTATACATTTGCATACATTTACTTTACTGATCTGCTTGGGCTGGGGATGAGATTTTTGTTTTGATTGTTATGTTATTGTTGTTGTGACTTGTTTGTGTGTGTGTGTGTGCGTTCTTCTATTTAAATCTTTTATATTTATGTGTATGTAACCAGATTTTAAGGCATCCTGTTTGGCATTTGGCTGCTGTTGGATGTGGCTTTTGAAATAAAGAATAAAGAATAATGATGATTTTAAAAAAAACTGTAGTGATAAGGATGACGATGACGACGACAAAAACCATGATGATGATTTTAATGACGATGATGTTAATGACGATGATAATGTGGATGATGATGATAACGATCATAAGTATGCTAAACATCCCTTCAATAACTGTCACGACAATGCCTAAATGAAAATGATCGTTACCCACATTTATATATTATATAATTACTATCTAGTAGTTACAATGAGATTAATGAAGGAAAGGAATTAATAAGAAGGCTGACAAAATATTTTCGTCATTTACGAGACCTAAATTTTATGAAGCCTCAGGAAATAATTGTCTTGATTAATCGCTTTTAATTAAACAGTATATAATTATTTTATCCAGGCTTACACACTTTTTATTGTAACTGTTATTTTAATTTTCAGTGGCGTGTTTCCAAATGGAATGAATGCCATTCTTGGACCTACCGGTAGTGGAAAGACTTCGTGAGTATCGAAGCATAATTCTGTAATTGTTTTGAGGTCTAGCTGTGATACCATCTCCTGATGCCTTCTTAATTAGGTACGAGGAAGGTAGCACGAGGCTTCAAAAAGACCCTTTAAAACCTTTTTTTGACCTTTTATTCACACGAGTCGGAAGCGTCGGTTTCACATTTCTATCGGGAGATTTTTTGCTTCAGCGAAATCGGTAGTTCGAATTGTTTCTACTTTTTGCGAAGCGAAAAAAGTGCGCAACCAATCAGAGCTCAGGAACCGAACCGACGCCTTCGATTCGCGCGAATAAATTCGCCTAGTGGAAAACAAGCTTCAGACCACTTTTCCGTGACCCCCGTTGAATGCCTGTCTTTTATCATTAGCTGTTCCCTCCAATTAATGACTGCATCTATTTACAGACCGAAGACCATAGTTTTAGCAGACTCAACTAAAACGTTTCCCTTCAATTAAAGACCACTAAGCCTAGTCTGTAAAATATATAGTGATGTTAATGCATTTTTTTATATAATGAATTTGGTTATATATGACTTACACATGAAAATATTAGCCAATGCACATCATACAATGACGTTTATTGTATATAGTACAGTTAAGTGTTTTGTATACTCAGGGAACAGTGAATTACACTGTTCTCTGGTATACTGTAGGCATATATTGAATAACGATAATGTTAGTGACGATATTAGTAATTAATATTTTAATGAAAGGTTGGGTGGAATGAGGACTTGGTGATATCTGGCTATTATGAAATGTTTTTTAAAGAATAATGACCGGAATGCAGTAACTATACATCCATTTTAAAACATTTAATATATTTTCTTAACTTTCCTCTAAATAGAGAAATATAAAGACCACATTTAGTGCAGAGGCCCAAGTCTCCTGCAGTGTCCCGGTGTGGAGTCTCATGGAAATCGGCGGCCCGAGAGCAAGCAAGAATCTACTGGAAAATAAAGTGTCTCCAAATTCACGATATTTGCATGTTTTTACAAGTTTTTTACTGTATTATCAATTGTCTCCCGGAAGTCAGTGGCAATGGTTATCACATGCAAAATAATTATAACACTTTTATAGTCAAGCGCTTTTTTTCACAAATCAAATCTACTGATGGATTCCTCTATTTAAAGATCCTTCCAGTTATGGACCCTCAAATTATGGACCACATCCAATTAAATACCACTTTCTGCAGCTCTGGATGAATGCCTTTCTTTTATCTTCATGAAATTATTTTTTCTAGTTAGAGACCAAAATACGTGTTAAAGGTCATGAATTTGCAAAAGAGTTAATGACTTCTTCTAATCATATTCGAATTCGCCACGAAGCAGTGACATATACATTAAGCCGGACACTCACTGCGTCGTACGACCGTCGCACGACGAATCCACATTCGCTTCCGGCGAGCGTTAGACGACGCAACGCCGTCTGCTGATTGTCAGTGGCAATCTGAACGGAAGTCCTCATTAAAAAGACGATCAGTTTGGTTCGCGTCTTCGCGTGCGTTCTTCGTCGCGTTGCCGACGCGTCGCCGTCGCACGCAGTGAGTAACCGGTTTTAGGTGCCTTGCTTTTTCTTTATCTTATATTTTATCCACTAACCACCAGATTGCTGGACGTGCTAGCAGCACGTAAGGACCCGAAGGGTTTGACGGGATATGTTCTCATAGATGGTGCCACTAGACCTAATGATTTTCGCCTCGTGTCTGGATATGTTGTACAGGTAATACCTTTTACAATTAATTAATTAAATGATCAAATGATTAAATGATGAGTACGAGTAATGATTAAATGATATGGCTGAGCGAGACACTACGAAAGACAGAAGATGGAGATGGAAAGAACTGGTTGCCAGAACAGAATTAAATGATTGTTTTTTTTTTCAATTAGTATCCAATAGCTAATCAATATTAATCAATGTAACATTTGTAGGCACCGGCCTTCAATTTTGCATACTTTATATTATTGTTTAACGTCGACGGGATGTTGTTTTGAAAACTTCATAGTTAACAATTGTACCTGGACGTGTAATGTTTGTTGTAGACACTAACAAACAGTTTGTTATTTCCTTTCACTGTACGCCCGACAGGATGACGTTGTTATGGGAACTTTAACAGTCCGAGAAAACTTTGCTTTCTCTGCTTCACTTCGACTTTCCAAACGAGTCACAAAAGAAGAAAGAGCGCAAAGAGTCGATGACATTGTTGCGGAACTAGGGCTAACTAAATGTGCTGATACGAAGGTACTCTAGTGTAAAATGATAACCTGTCACCCCACTATCACCTCCACCACCTCAACAACCGACTCATACAGACACAGATACACTACTGTTTACCTACATTTTTTAACGTAAATTAAAACAATGTCTAACAAAGTTTACTTTGTATACGCTATTGTATTTTACTTCATATGTATTTTAGTTTACAACGTAGGGCTATTGTCAGTATTAATTTCTATAAATCTATGGCACTATGGACATAATTATCATCTATATTATTGATATTAGACCTAGGCCTATTTCATATTTTTAAAAAAACCGAAAAAATGGGTTGTAAAATAAAAATGCCTGAGGTTTCATTGTAACAGAGATTTAGTTCCAAGGCCGAACTCAGCTTACACCCTTTACATTGATGTCTTAATATTGCATTAATAAACTATGCACATTTCTGTGCTGTTTTTAAAGGTTGGAACTGAATTTATTCGAGGTGTTTCTGGTGGCGAGAGGAAACGTACGAATATTGGAATGGAGTTGATAACCAAGCCTGGGGTTCTGTTTTTGGACGAGCCGACGACGGGACTGGATGCTAGTACAGCTAATTCTGTAATGATTCTTCTCTCAAGGTAAGTTCATCTAGCTTGAGTGTTATTATTATTAAATTAATGTATTATATTAATAATGAAATTACAATAGAAATAATAATAATGATGGTGGTGGAGATGATGATGATGTGTTAGTAATAATAATGTTGATAATGACAATGTTCATTGCCGTTTTCGTCTTTTTGGGTTAACACTGCACCCAACGCTCTGTTACTCGCATCACACTGTAAAATAAATTCTTTTTCAAAATTCGGACTGATCAAAACTGGTGAACACATCAATTTGGTTTCCAATTTTTGGAATGACATTTCTTTTTCTTCCGTCCATTCCACTACGTTTGGGGCAGATTTTCTGGTAGATTCCGTAAGGGGAAGTGCAATCTTTGCGAAATCGGGGATAAATTTTCTGTAATAGTTAGCCAATCCCAGAAATGAACGGACGTTTGGTAGCGTTTCGATGACCTGTTTTTAGGTGCCTATGGCTTTGTCGATACAAACACCGCTGCCACCATGTAACGATGTAGTGCTTCATTCACTGAATCAAACAATCTGGACAGCAATTTTTGTTCCACATCATTGTTTTATTCCTTTCTCACTGTGAGTTGAACAATAGTCAGGATAGCCTAGGTACAGTACAACCAAGCCTGACTTCTACCCAGAATCAACTCCCTCTCTCTTCCCACTATTTCCACTTATATCCTTTTTGGGCGTTGGCTCAATTCTCAGCATGGGGTATCACTTCCCTGGACTAAATTCCTACACTATTGGACAGGTCATCTGTCACCCAACAGAATTTCTCTCTGACAGGTGAAAGAGTCAAGCCCATTAAGGGTACTATCGGCAGATCGCCACAGATGACAATAATAATATCCTCGTTAAATATGATGAAAGTAAAATAAATAAATAATTAATTACAATGGTTATAGTAAATATCTAAAATGTTTATTATTTAGTAATCATAATAATGATAATAATAATAATAACAATATATTGATTCGAATAATTTGAATAATAATATATAATATACGATTTTCTAATTATTATTATTATAATATTATTTATATATGTTTATATATATTTTAATGAGATTTTACTTGACTATTTTATGCTAATTTAATTTATATTCTCATTGGCATCGGATAGCCACTAGACATTGATTCATTTCACTTTTTTGGCAATCCTGTCCAAAATTGAGGCCAATTGAGCGTTGCTTTTTCCTCTCTGTTATTTTGTGTTTATCGGTTTTAATGTTCTTTAGACGAAATAAATGATGTTAATTAAATATACTGTTATTGTCATGGTCATGATTATTACAATAATCACTAAACCGATTATTGTTATTTGCAACCTTAATTAATATCATCATGGGAAATTACCTGTATTATTTGAAAATTTACTTTTAGATTATCAAGAAGAGGTCGAACTGTTATATTTTCTATTCACCAGCCGCGATACTCAATTTACCGATTATTTGATAAACTACATCTTCTTGACACCGGCGAAACAGTTTTTCATGGACCTGCTAAGGAAGCGCTGGAATATTTTAAAAGCATAGGTGAGACAAAAGTTTACTCTATAGATTTTTTAAATAAATGATAGGATGACCAATAGCATACATATAAAGTGATTCAAGCAGGACAATCAGTGTTGCAGTGCTCAAAATCAGTGCTCAAAAAAGGTAACAGAAGAAAATGAATGAATGGATGAATGAATGAACAAACGAACGAATGGGTGAATTCCTTCCCTTCTTCCACTCTGTTGAGTGAATTGCCTGAACATATCAAGCAAGCCTCCACACTAGAGAACATCAAGGCTTTCGTCAAAACTCATGTTTTTCTTTTACTGCCCTCTTCTTCTCTCACTTCTTTGCTCCTTTAGTGTTTGTGTGAGAGGGTATGTGGTTGTAAAGCGCATTGAAGCTTTGCATTTTCGGGCGCTATATACGTATAACTTATTATCATTAATAATAAATAAATGAATTGTTTTTATTGTGAACCTTGAAAAACTAATTTCATTTACTTTGTATATGACAATAAATTGAACTTGAACTTGAAAGAAAGAACAACAGATAGATGGATGTTATGGATGTTTAAATGGAAGGATGGATGGACGGGTGGTCAAACAGAGGGACACATGGGCAGAGACACGCTCCTCTATGGAATATTTTACATACTGTGAAGTCATGACATAGGCTAGGTCTAGTCTCGGTAGTATCCATTTTAGCGTACATAATGTTCGTTTTGTTATAGCAATTTTATCAAAGTGAGACCTCTTGCGTTAGAAAGAAAAGTAATAAGTTTCATCTTTACTCTGGATAAACTAATAATCTACGGATATTCACTAATCATTACTTTACGCAAAAGGTTATGAATGCGAGTCGCACAACAATCCTCCTGATTTTTTCCTGGATGTAATTAATGGTGATAGCGCCGCATTAAATACTGATCCAGACCAAAATGGCCAAGATGACACAGGTAAGTGGCGACACAATTTTATTTACTTATGACATTTATAATATTTAACCGCAGTAACGGGTGAATATATCACCACTTTTCATAAATAAATATGATGTCCAATTCTTCGGCCTCTAGGCTATAATTCAAAAAACCTACTTATCCCATTATGGTTTAACTATATTATTACTGAGATCGAGTTGGTTTTTTTTCTCTTTGTAAATGATCCCGCTGGTTAATATAAATAATTTTTTTTCCGAAACCTTTTGAATTAGCTGTGTTAGTAAAATATTGCGAACGTGACATTACTTTCTGAAGAGACATTTAAAGTGGCCCTTTCATACACTTATATCTAAATAATTCAATCTTCTTTAAATAATTTTGTTAATACAGTACTAAAATCTGTCTTGCGATTGGCTCTGATACAACGGATACTAGAGTCGTTCACTTACGTCACTACACGCACGACTGTAGCAACTAGTGCTCACGAAACTCTACTAAAGCAACTTTATATTAAAGCTTTGTTTCCTTAAAATGCTACACGCTATAGCGACGAAAGTAAATCGAACTTAACAACTGACACATCACAGAACGGTACGCGCTTTTTTCACAAACATACATGTTGTCCCATAAACACACGTGTGTGCGTACATTTACCTATCATTTTGTGGGACCTTAGCAACAATATCCAAGGGGCGGGGCTTAGCGGAAAGGTCCATTGGGAGCATTCCAGATATATTGCGTCAAAAACAGTTTAGCCGGGCACTCACTGCGTCGTAACCGTCGCACGACGAATCCAACTGCGTTCTCTGTGATCAAGATGACGCAAAGCCGTCTGCTGATTGTCGGTGGCAGTCTGAACGGGTCGTCATTAACAACGATCCGTTGCGCGCGTCGTCGCGTTGCTTCTTCATGAATCGCGTCGGCAGACGACCGTCGTGCGCAGTGAGTGCCCGGCTTTAGGCATGCAACCAGCAGCGTTGAAAACACTGTAGAGGCAGTGTACTGTAGCTATTTTATGGAAATCAGGTTTAATGTGATACCATTCTATTTTGATTCTTTTTTCCCCAAAAGAAAACAATGCCCTTGTTAGGGAAGACGGTACCTCCTTGGCTGATATGTTTAGGGAGTCTACATATCAACGCAATTTGGACGAAGAACTTGGCACAATATGGCAAAACTTTAAAGGCACAGAGGAAGTTTTGGCAAAAAGACTTCAATACCAAACCTCATTCATGACACAGGTAAATAATCATATTTGTATGAAATCTAGATATTATATTACAACACATATGCTTGATCCCTCATGCATGAAAAGAAATTAAATTTAAAAAAAAAATATTTTGTAGACATGAGAATGTGAAAATCAAACACAAGTACGGTGTATCTTGGTATGTTTTGCTTCTAACCTTTGTTCAATAGAACACATTTGTGATAAGCGTGTATGATCAATACCAATATTGATACCAATACCATTACCATATCAATAACAATATCATATATTAAATGCTTGCAAGTCTATACTTTCTGCAGATAAAATTCTCTTGATGACGATTGAAGCAACTCAATCAAATTGTCAAAAACTACGTGGTATACTGAAAGCATTCAATATATTAATCCTTCGCCATGATAACCTTCAAACAATATCAATACTAATGATATTACCAACTGTTACTTTTATCAATAACATATCAATGACAATTCCATTAATAGTATTAATAACAATATAGGCCTATCAATATTGCTATCAATATCAGTAGCAATAACATTAACAATATTATGTTTATATACTACTATCATATTACTTCTATCACTTCACAGCTCGCTGTCGTATCTAAACGATCAGTCTTGAACGTAATACGGAATCCGGCAGCATCAACGATTCAGGTAGAATTTGTTTCCTAAGTATTGTCCATATTATAGAATTTTATTTGACAAAATATGTGTAATATAATAATAATAATTATAATAATAATAATAATAATAATAATAATAATAGTAATAATAATAATAATAATAATAATAATAATAATAATAATAATAATAATAATAATTTATTGAAGCTGCACTTTTGTAACAGTGGCAACTCATCACAACAAACATTAAGAAGATAAAAGCATTTTAAAAGCAAAATTTGCTGAATCGGTTACAATTTTTGTTAAAAAGGTAAAACAAATGCTTAAAAAAAACCCTGTAAAATGCTAAAATGCTGCTTGTCTCTTTAAAATGTGGTTTAAAAGTTATCAAAGAAAGACGGATAAACACAATATTAACAAACAATCAAAAAACATTTAGAAAGCCGGATTGTTTGCTGCATCAATTAAGAGATTAATGTTTTAAATGCTAAAAAATGCTTTAAAATGTTAAAAAGTGTGCTAGACTCCTAAAATGTGGTTTAAAAAGTTAGTAAAGTTGTCCATATTTGTTCCTTAAGCATTGTCCACATTATGAAATTTTATGTGACAAATAATTGTGTCCATATTTGTTTCTTAAGTATTGTCCACACTATGATATTTTATGTGACAAATAATTGTGTCCATATTTGTTTCTTAAGCATTGTCCACTCTACGAAATTTTATGTGAGAAATAATTGTGTCCATTTGTTTCTTAAACATTGTCCACACTATAGAATTTTATGTGACAAATAAATGTGTCCATATTTGAGTTTAATATGACATCATCATGCCCATGTATGGGCGCATCACACAGATTTGATAGTGTAAACAGAACTTTACATTTGGTTTTTTTCAGTTGTTTACAATGGTAATATTTGGTCTAATCGTTGGTGGCATCTACTTCCAGCTAGATAATTCTTCATCAGCAGGAATTCAAAATAGGTACGTGCCACGTTGTTTAATCACATGTTTGGTATAGAGAAACACCTGTACTGGTGATTATTAAAGATGGTAATAAAGATTCTTTTTTTTCACATGTCCCCAACAAGATGTTTTTGATATAACCACTTTCAAACGGGAGTTTAATGCGTTAGAAACGGCAAGTTGCTTCCGGTTAAATGGTTATAGACGTGATGATAGTCACGTAAGCTTGGTTTCCATACAATTGCTACACGCTAATACCGACAGCTTTCGGTGATTGGTCGGTCAAATCGGGGAGCCGTCCCGATTGCGTCGGCGACTGCTATGCTGTACAGCGACTGCACTGAAACCCACACAAAGTTTGTAAACTTACATGTAATGCAAATAACATATGATTTAAGCGCTATGAAGTACATTAAGCTGTCTCGTATTTTCACGCGCGCAGTGACTTACAGTATCACGTCCTCTAGTCGGCATTATAGAGCGTTTTACCTGACTTCATAATATATACAGTTGCTTGTTTTATTAGCTAAACGTATCAGTTAAAAATAAATTTAATTTGTTTTTTTAAACATTGGCATTTGACATCACCAATACAGTAATTCATTGCGCGCGTGAAACTACGGAATGATTTATTACAAATCTCTTTCTCGCCAACGTGTTTTTAAAGCGAAGTATAAACGGATGAAATTATAGCCTACAGTATTAAATTTTATTTAAAATGTGTGTCAATTTGAGGTTATAGTCTGCCTCATACAATTTGGCGCCATAAGTATTCTTCTTGAATGTGTGCCCATTATAAATTCACAATTTGGAAGAAATTGCCATTATTTATTAATCATTTTTACAAAATGACTGAATCGGAACGATCTAAAGAACATAAGATGGAGTTTTGGGACACTCGGCTTCCATTTAGAATATAATTTTATTCCATACACGTAAATGCTAATAACGTCATTTGATGTTTTTTGATATTTATCTTTCGATTTTTTTATCTTTTTGAAGAATTTTATATTGTAAGTATTTGTGTTTTTCTCGTGAAGAGCCTCCACTCGACAGTGATTGATTTTACTTTTGGAGTGTCCTGTCTCTTCTTTTTTTCTTTTTTTTTGCACTTTGTGATTGTTCTGTGCCGTTTCTGTTTATGTACATTTTAATTCTTTGAGACAAATAAATGAAAAGAAATGAAATGTTTTAAGTGGGTTTACTCAAATAGGCCTAAGCTCTCCAGAAATCCAGAAATTGTCTGAAACAGTGAAAGATTAATATTTATGGTATCCAATAGACTTTACAAGCTTTACATGGAAACATACCCTAGTATTTAATGTTATGGAAATTAACTACTGTAAGTTGTATCATTCTATAAAATTACTAGGTAGGCCTATTTATATTGATGACATAATAATTGGAAAATGCAAATTTGTAATTTATGTAGGCCCTATAGCAATATCAAAGAATATCGGCGTCATATACAAATTCAAAAGGGATAATTTCCAGTAATTATATACATATCTGACAGGTGTGTAGGGCTACTTTACTGAACCCAGTGCATCTTCTGTAGAGTCCCTCGTTCAATTCATCCCCTGTCTTTTTGAAAGGATTTGAATACTGAGCTAATCCTTACACCTGATATTAGGTCGTTTTCGGCGGACGACTTCAAAGTTAACGTTAACGTCGTCCGCTGAAAACTACCTGTTGATTGACCATCCGTACGCATCTTTGCTGGAGTGTCAATCAAACTTAACAACTGACCAACCAAAACAGGGCCAGGAATTCGCGCGTGTCTAACAATTTTTGTGGGACCTTAGCAACAATATCCAAGGGCGGGGCTTAGAGGAAAGGTCCATTCAGAGTATGCGCAATAGAGCCGCTGTGGGTTACGGATTAATTTCCTACTTTTCCTATACCTTGCTTACCTTTAACAAGAACCAGCTCATATTCTCAAGCTTTATAAGGGGGTAACTTGGAGGTCCCCAGAATTATTATCAATAGCTCTAAATGAACCATCCTCATTAGGTTTAGTTTTTAACGAATCATGTTTTATTGTACCTTTTATCTTTCAGAGTGGGTGCTTTTTTCTTCCTTATAATGAATATGATCTTTGGAAATCTTGGAGCCGTTGAAGTCTTCATCCGCGAAAGAGTCATTTTCCGGTATGGAAATACATCAATATTCATTTATATAAATAATATACATACACACCCCCACACACACACATACAGTATACCGTACATACATTACTATCTGTTATGACTTTGCGACTGTCTGAAGAGATTACTTTAAATTTAATGACTGCATTCCATTAATCATGTCACGTTTGTATTTTGTCTTTTATCCTAGTCACGAATCTGCAAGTGGCTTTTATCGAGTATCATGCTACTTTTTTGCAAAAGTGTTCTGCGATCTGATTCCTATGCGAGTTCTTCCAACGCTTGTTTTTTCCTCCATTACTTACTGGATGATAGGTATGTCAATGTACTTTTATGAGTAATACATATTATTAACGTTTATTGCTACTTATGCTGCTATCACTTATGCTTACTACAGCCGGTGTACTTGAGTGCTACTACTAAGTGAGATGAGATCGAATACCAATTTTAGTGCTCTTGTGCAATAATATGACAATATTAATATGATGAGGATGATGATGATGATGATGATGATGATGATGATGATGGTGCTGGTGACGGTGGGGGTGGTGATGTTAATGATGATGATGACGATTATGATTATATGATCATGTCGATTTTTATAATGGTGGATTGAATGAATGTTATATGACGATGTTAAGATTGATAATGCGACGATGATGATGAAAATAATCATAATAATGAAGATGATAATGAGGATCATGATAGGCCTATATTATTCAGTATGACGATGATGTTGATGACGGTGATGATGATAAACATGACTTATAATGATGATGATGACGACGAGGATGATGATGATGAATATGATGATGATGATTATGACGATGATCATGGTATTGTTGAGAAGGAGGAGAAAGATGAGGATGATTATAATGCTATTGACATCATCATTCTTCAGGATTCGCCCCGGAAGCTGAGAACTTCTTTATATTTGTTTTGGATCTTGTGATGACGACGTTTACAGCATGTTGCCTGGCATTCTGTATCGGAGCCAGAATAAACATCGTTGGAATCGCAACTCTACTCATATCCATGGCTTATGTCTTTATGATGGTAAGAATAAAAAGCAATCACTAATATATATTGGTACTGGTATAGGCATTTATATTCCACGTGTGTTTCGGTACGATAATACGATAATAAAAGAATATAGGAAACGAATACCATGTATTGGTTTTCTCCAATAAAGTGTTTCTAAAGTGTATATATGGTATTCATTTCCTATATTGAAAGTTTATTAAAACATGCCTTAATCTAAACCTATAATTAAAATTTTATTAAAGTAATGTAAGCCTACTGGAAATACCAAAATAATAGATAATTAAAGACCTTGTTTGCTGAAAACTGCCCCAGCCATTTGCTGACAATTGGATTTCAAAAAACCAATCAAAAAATTCATGTTGCTAGATGCTTTTCATATTCCTAGCACTTTTTAGTACCATCATCGCTATTTTCGCAATGTTAAAACTTTTCTCGCCGATCCGCCTACCTCATATATGTTCTTTTGACGAAATGAGATATTATCAAAGAGTAAACGTTATTTGGCAAGTTGAATACCTCTCCTATGGAATGCAAATTGTGTCACTTATAATGTAAAATCTGCGTAATAATACTACATTTCGCTGTTTTCGTTAATTTTTTGAAATAATAATACCAAATGTCGCTGTGTTTTCGTTAATTTGTCAAAATAAAGAGAGCATAAAAAAAAAATCTTTTTGAAATTTTGAAAGTATTAGACTAATTCCTGAATACCCCTCCACTACGCCCTTGATATATATATATATATATATATATAT
>NW_022716829.1:3724425-3737776 GCF_011630105.1 Anneissia japonica
CAATTGCAGTTAACTTGAAATGCATTCAAGTTAACTTGAAATGCATTCAAGTTAACTGCAATTGAATTAGAGTTAACTCTAATTCATTTCAAGTTAACTGCAATTCCAATGTATTGCAGTTAACTTGACTTCAATTCGAGTTAACTGTAATTGAATTTCAGTTAACTCTAATGCATTCGACTTAACTGCAATTCAGAGGTAAATGATAAAACGGCTTGCCATACGACCACATCAGAACACATCCAGACAACTCTACGGGCATTAAAAGTACTTTTAACTCTCTTTCTAGAAATCATTAATACCTCTGCTTCATTTCCCAGCTACTTTATGTCTTCTATAAGATCCGGTATAACGTTTTTCGAATCTATTTAGGATTGTTTATCTTTCGTTCAAAAATCGTCCAAAATCCAGAACCACTCTGTATATTCTACTTCTTCATTAACGTTATTTTCTCTATTCCCCTCTTCCCCTGTTGTTTAAACTTCCCGTTCTCAATCAACATTCATCTCTTACTCTTCCTGTACGACCCCTCGATCCCACCAAAATATGTCTCAGACATAAGCATCTGTTTAATTTTAAAACTTAGGCCTGCTTGAACTTGCTCTTCAAGAAACTGTTCATGATTGTTTTCGAATTGTTAGTAAAGTGATCAAATAATTCAGCAAATAATTACTAATTATTGTAATTTAGTGTTTCTTATGTGGAACAGTGAACGATTTTACCTGCTCCTTACCAACATAGCATCGATGCCTAACCGGAGGATAAACAACCGAAGCATAATGCATTCTTCTATTGATCAAAACATCAATTTCGATTAAACAGCAGCTTTTCGACTGTGGCAGTGCTGATAGAAAACAGTTGCTTCTTCGCATGTGGCAGTGCCGATAGAAAACAGCAGCTTTTTCGCACTGCGCATTGCCGATAGCTACTCTCTGTACTTGGCTGACAGCTAAATGAAAGTCGACCGCATTTTCTTGTAACTTTGTCCTACAATTTGGTACTGTCAATATGCGATGTAGACCTATAAATATAAAATGATTATTATTATGGCGCAAGTAGGAATAAAATCTCGAATTTTGATTTAACAATCGTATTACCAACTTCCCTAGGTATTTGGCGGTTTCCTTGTAAACATCAGTTCATTGCCGTCCTGGCTACAGTGGTTGCAGTACACTAGCATTTTTAGATACAGCTTAAACGTAAGTGCATATATCTGTACACTTATCAAATACATATGTTTACATGTGTACTTGAATAATAAATAGATTATTAATACCGTCATCTTGAATTCGTTTCTAACAATAATAAAGATAATTAATAATAATAATAATTATGATTTTACTACTATTATTATTTCAATGACGAAATCTTCGAAAATAAACGATATCGCCGAGGCGAGGCGGTGTGATCAAAGATAGACAGACACACATATATAAGTACATGTATATACTATCTATTTGAATAAGTAACGAGTAAGTTCGGCCATACACCAGTTAACATCGAATACACATATTTAATCATTGAGTTGTCATATAAAAAAAACATTAAAAATATATTATACGGTACGTGTTTTTTTCTCGAACTTTACAGACACTACTTATCAACGAGTTTACAGAGATGACTTTTTGTCCAGCCAATGTAACACTAACAAATCCTTGGTAAGTAACAACTGGTATGTATTTCTTGTTGCGTTGGCGAAATTAAGTACTGGCCTGCAGACCAATATAAAACAATGGCTAGTACTTAATTTTTCAAGAAATTACAAAGTTATAGTACTGACATTTTTTGCGGTTTTGGTGTGTAAGTATTATAGGATTTTATGTCGTCATATCATTTTATCCGAACTATTTCATTTATTTATTTTATACTAATTACTGTACTTTTTAAGTATTATAGCAAAATATCGCATACTATTATGACGAAAAAATGTGTTCCCCAAGCCAAATTCACTCGGAAATCTGGTGTAGATTTTTTGGCAAAATATGTTTTACCACAAGGAGGAAGCCAAGGCGATTCTAGGATATATGAAAACGACAAGATACAAGCTTTGATTAATTTAGTTTATTAACTAAAATGCATGGGTGATTAATACTTAGCCATGAAATCGAATTAGGCCAAGTAGTACTGCAGTTAAATAATACAAATGATAATAATTAGGATGATAAAGGTGATGAGGAGAGGGAGGACAATGATGATGATAATAATGAAAATATTGATGCTCTTGATGATGATGATGATGATGATGATGATATTGATGATGATGATGATGATGATATTGATGATTATGTTCATTATAATGTAGTTGATGGTTAGGAGGAGGATAATGATATGAGTGGTGATGATCATAATGATAATAATAATAATGTTGATGATTGCGATGACCATGAAGATACCGATGTACACACAACTTAACTACAGCAATCATGTCTACGTCATCTCGCTGGATTCTCTAAATGTAATTCATGCTAACTTACTTCTTATTTAAATTAAATTGGTTGTGTAACTTTTTTTATTTTAGTTTTCCTGGAACAGTTTACCTCATGGAACAGGGGATTGATTATAGTTCTTGGGGACTCTGGCAAAACCAGATGGCATTGTTCATAATGTCGATGGGCTTCTTGGTGCTAGCTTATATACAAATGAGGACGATTCCGAAGTTTAAGTAATTACATTAAAAAATCTTTTATCAATAATAAGTGAAGCAATCGATCTTAATTTTATGAGAAGCAATAAGTGCAGTTTACTTCAATGCATGTATTAGCAGACTAGCCTTGGGCAGGCAAGTAGTTAGACAGTTTTGCTAGCACTGACTGTAAAAACAGCATAGAGGATTTAAACGCAATGTTCCACGATTTTTTCCCGCTTTTTTGTTTAGAACAGGCTTAAGGTTTCTGACGCGTTAGGTATTTCACATCATGGTGTCAAAACCTATGCACATTTAATACTAAACACGTCAAAATCCTAATCACCTTAGGCTATGCCTAAACCCGTTTAGCTTTTAAACGTATCACCAAAATCGAAACAAAATTGCGTGTGAAGCATTGCGTTTAAGTCCTCCATGCTGTGTTTATAGTGTTGACATGTAGAATATCTCACTCGTGTTTCCCAAAGCTCTCTCCACACTATCAAGTTTTGTGAGATAAATATCTCTTATTTGCCCATATATGGACATGATGATGTCATATTACAACCATATAAGTGAAAATGACAGTGATTAAGCTCAACAAAGATGTCCGACAGTTGTATCCTACTACAAGGGCTAGGCTAAATGATTACACAATTATTGGCAATTTGCCCTCCAAGATGGCAAATTAAACATCTAATGAAATAATGAGCTTTCGAAAGGTCCACTGATTAATCTCAGATAAGAAAGTATAATACATACTCCAAGTATTGAAATACACGCCATCGTGTTGGGATTCAATATTTCGACATTAATTATGTCATCATCATATTAATTATGTCATCATCAGGATGATGATGACATAATTAATGTCGAAATATTGAATCCCAACACGATGGCGTGTATTTCAATACTTGGAGTATGTATTATACTTTCTTATAATGAGCTTTCATTTAGGCTGTTATTATTATTACATAAATATTCTGTGTTTCATATGGCTTGCTTATTATAGCCGTAGGACTGTTTTAATTGGAAAGCTCACAGTAAGTAATATTCTATGTGTTTGGTTTATGACTACCGATTAAAACAGGTATACAGCTATTATTTTTTACAGTTCAAACTTTTGTAAGCGATCACCCTCGGGTCCAAGAAAGTGTTCGCTTACGGGAGTACACGTCAGTGAGGTCTAAACTAATGTGGTAAAAACATAAATACAACAACATAGTATATTATTATTATTATTATTATTATGGAAAAATAATTAATGAGCGATCACCCTTAGTACTTTAATAGGGTTTTTTTTCTGAGCACCTCCATGTTGTGTGTGTTGGAAAAAAATATACAGATAATCCAATTTTAAGCCTAAAAGTGGTCGCTGTCGCGTATGAGAGATGACGCTTAAAGCTGGTTTTCCACTAGGCGAATTTATTCGCACGAATCAAAAGCGTCGGTTCGCTTCCTGAGCTCTGATTGGTTGCGCATTTTTTCGCTTCGCAAAATCTCCGATATGGATGTGAATGCGCATGCGCATGAACCGACGCTTTCGATTCGCGCGAATAAATTCGCCTAGTGGAAAACCGGCTTTAGAATGCAGTGATTGAATTGGTAAAAATACGGGTTTTAGCAAGTGCTGGTTATGAGAGTGGTCACATACGAGAGGTGGTCGCTCAGAGGAGTAAAACTGTATTATTATTATTATTATTATTATTATTATTATTATTATTATTATTATTATTATTATTATTATTATTATTATTATGATACCAACAGATGATTGAAAATTGTTACCTGACTATTACAAAAGATTACTTAAATATGTAAATTTTATAGATACAGTACCTACATACTAAAAGAATAGGAAATATATTTGTAATGTTTTATGAATTAAAGATGAGTTTGTATAATGTGAAAGTTATTAAAATTGTTTAGACATTATGGAAAATATATCATTTCTATTAGTTTATTGAAATTAATCAGAGTTTAATGATTTAGTGCTGGTTATGAGAGTGGTCACATACGAGAGGTGGTCGCTCAGAGGAGTATAACTGTATTATTATTATTATTATTATTATTATTATTATTATTATTATTATTATTATTATGATACCAACAGATGATTGAAAATTGTTACCTGACTATTACAAAAGATTATTTAAATATGTAAATTTTATAGATACAGTACCTACATACTAAAAGAATAGGAAATATATTTGTAATGTTTTATGAATTAAAGATGAGTTTGTATAATGTGAACGTTATTAAAATTGTTTAGACATTATGGAAAATATATCATTTCAATTAGTTTATTGAAATTAATCAGAGTTTAATGATTTCTTAATTTTAGGCACGCCCAATCACGTGGCCAACCTTGTGTGGCTATACTCTGAGTCATCACCAAACGTAACATTTGAAATAAAATAGATAATATCTTTGCAAGCTCCATCGAGATCTTTTTAATTCCGAGACCCCTCTAATTCGATGAACCAAATGACAGCCTTCAATCACTTAAAACTAAGCTAGCCCTCTATTTGGAAACCAAACCCGAGATCCCAAAGTCGTCTCGAATTGGAAGGCTAACTTTATATATATTAAATTAAAGTTGCTGCATAACATAATAAAATATTGTTTGAATAGGTTTGCATGGCGAAATAATACTGTAATATATATTAATGCTTGCGGTACACCACGTAGATAGTTCTGAAAAGAACTGTTGTTGTTGGTTGAGAATATCTCGACGTTTCGATTGAGTTCTTCAATCGTCTTCATTATAAAAACATTCATGCAAACAAATTGGAAAATAATAGCATCGTTGCTATCATATTCAGAATTTGAAATAGAGGGGGCCAAGGGGGACTTTCACAGAAGGGTAGAACATTTTTTTATTATGGCACCTCTATATGGCCGGAAATGGCACTCTCAGACCTAAATTTGGTTAACATTTTTTCCTTTTCTCCATTTTATATATAATCCGCCACTGGTCATTTTGAGCACTGTTGCAATACCCTAAAGAACGAAGACACCAACAAAATAACTGCTTTGAACACATGTATCCAACATTCAGTTGTTTTGTAAATGCGTAGACAACGGTAGTTCACATGCACTTGCGAATAACAGAGATTACAGAGATAACAAAATACGCCCTCAAGCATTTTATACAAGACGAGATATTTGAAATGAAATAATATACGTATGTATTTATAGATAAAACAAAATATGTATTTAGGTATGTGTTTAATTGCCAAGTGCGGGGTCAGGCCATTAGCATAGATAGTCTTCTATTTGGTAATCATTGATAATTAAAAAAACTTAAATGAATCATTTGCACACAAAGGCGGTGTGTTCACAATAGAATATAAAATCCACAAATGTTAACACAAGACAATAAACGTATCAAGTTATTAAAACTGCAACTCATAAAACTCCATTAAAAACTAGCAATAGCACCTGAAGTAATTTGTGTAAAGCCGAATTATTCTTTGAAGATTTAAAAAAATTGAGATAAAATATGAAACGAATATTCATAATATAAGTTTAAAGAGACCTACAGTAGGATGGATGATGAGAAAATAACATGTTCTACCAAAGGTTTGCACAAATATCTTTACTTTTATGGTGTTTATTAACTTGACTATTATCAAGAATATATTACAGTAAAGCTTCTGATAGTAATCCAGTATTATGAGCATATGCACTAAATAATTTTTAATTTCATTTACTTGTACTGTTATTTAAATCTGAAAAGGCCTAAACTGGAACATGATTGGGCTTATTTTTCAAATGCTTAGTGCTAGTAATAGTGACCTAATATAACCCGTATTACATAAATTGTAACCCTCCCTAAAACAAAGAAATAGAGACCCAATGTTTCCTTCAGGCGATTTACTTTAACGTTTTTTCACAAAGTATTTTTCTGATTTCTCTGCCTGGATGTGCCAGAATTTTCCATTTAATTTATTTTTGGCCAACTTTCTAAATTGTTCTACATTGCTTAATGTTTGCAGTTGAGAAACGCTAGAGGGGTTTACCTTTTTATATCTTTGATGAAAGTAACCAAGCACAAGTCTGATTTTACTATCTAGGTCCAAGGAGGCAACCTACTTCCAAGATAATTGACTATCGATCATGTTCCTTAAACTACCCCCAAGCTTAACGAATTCATCAATACAAATATCATTAATTTTTATATTTCTATAAGTAATCAAGAAGTGTTTGATGTCCTCGGTACCAGAATGACATAATAGACAAATCTCACTTACGTCCATCTATTAACTTTACTACTGAGCGGTAAATCATTTGATCCTGCCTTGAATTTTAAATATCTGCTTTTAAATCACGATTATGTTTCC
Organism: Anneissia japonica; assembly: GCF_011630105.1. Lineage (NCBI taxonomy): Eukaryota > Metazoa > Echinodermata > Crinoidea > Comatulida > Comatulidae > Anneissia > Anneissia japonica. Next base: position 3,731,395 of record NW_022716829.1, read on the forward strand.
ATTGTATAATTTACGTATGCAGTAATATAGTGATTTAACCAGCGTACAAAGTCGAGTTAGTTTTTTGCTTCGTCTCCATGTTAGGCGTCACTGACCTGGAGAACAAGTGAAATTTGTTTAGGTTATGAGAGGGTTTCCATGTTTTCCGTACCCGGGATTTCGCAAACAAATTCCCTCTATCTAAACAGGTTATCCCTTTATTTAGGGTGTCCCTCACAGCGTTTAACAGATATTTACATGGGTACAATATGGGTACAATACTAGAAATGAAATAACTATCGACTAGATATTCATAAGATTGAATCTGTATTTTCAACTTGACCTAGATTTTGGAATAATTTGTCAGAACGAGTTGGAAACTCTCATAGTGTCAATCATTTTAAAACACAGATTTCTAAGCACATCTAATCTTTTAATGCAAGTTAACTTTATGGCAATACTGTGACTTAATAAATGATTACTTGTTCATTTTGGCTACATGTGTTTCGTATAGGTGGGTGGGTCTGTGTATCTGCTTGCTGTTCCCTGGTTTAGATTAATGTATATTTTTAATGGTTTTTTTTTAATATTCTTCTCTATTTCATATGATTGTCTTTTTATTAAGGTAATACAACACATTGTCAGGCCTTGCCTTTGTTGTATTTCCTCCATCTTAATGTTTTGTTGTTTTTATTCATGATAGTTTAAAGGACTCTGCTGTATAGACAGCAGAATGTCCCGTATTAGAATCCCGGTTGTGGCACCTATTTTTTTACACTCGCAGATTCCTCTTTAAAAGAAAAGGGCTATGCTATAATTTTTGTTCCAATCTCAACACTACTATTATTATTTATATATTTGTTTATACAATAGGTAGGCCTACATGTACATATATTAAAATTAATAATAAACTAGCCGGATAACAAGTAATTTTTACATAGTTATTCCGATTACAACATCAGATGCTCTAAATATTCTGACTAATGCACGAATTAATGCTTACGTACACACATTCCACTTATGCTTCATACTTTACGATGTTTGTTACCCTGCACCTATGCATGTATGGGTGTTGACAACTATGACATGATGACAGCCTGTTAACATGTACTCATTCTCTATTACATCACAACTGAACACGATACGTCCCAGTTACCATCAATATTTGCTGAATTCCATGTGTTAAAGCTAAGCGTCATACAAACATAAACAACCTTTTTTTTTTCATGTAATAAAAACCGCAAATGACTCGACCAATTCAGAATGAAATTACCGACCAGTCTCTGATACACGATAGACTACCACACAATTCATAATTTGACCGTCTGTCGACGAATACGCTTTCTGAATAGGCCTACTTGTCAAATGGCAACGCCAATTCGATAACCACTTAGCGGCAACAAATTAAGCGGAGTCTTGAGTGGATCATTATAGTTGAAAACAATCTGTCGCGCAACGCCTCGTCACATGCAAACGTATACACTTGTGTCTTATACGAATTTAGGATCTGAGCCCCGTGACTTTGAAATCGGAGACAGGTTACACGCCCACTTATAATTACAAGCATGTTATTTTCCCCTGGTCACTTTTACTTGAGGGGGAATGAGTGGAATGAACTGTCTTCTGTGTGCTGTTGCAAAATTACGAAGTTGGACTCTTTTTCCTGGCCTACATTATGTTAGTTCGTCGAAAAAGACATCAAACTACAGAGGTTGAATAATATTAATAGAATAAATATTGGATATTGTATAAATCAAGTTGACAGTAATTTTGCCTAATTGCTTAATAAATAACGCTTTCAATGCTGATATTTTGAATTAATAGATTTCAGATGATACTATAAATTATTTTTGACAACTTAATTATTTTGACACCTACAAATGACACAGCTAACTGAGTAGTAACTGTACATTTGGGGGATACGGCCTAGGTCTACATAGACTTTTGACCAAACATAAACCAAGAACTAAAATAAGTATGATCGTTCTATGTCCTTTCAAAACGAGTTACTTCGTCATTTTCACGAGTGATATTTAAATGTACATCCCCGGATGATCACCATTCTGTATGTCATATTATTATGAGGACGGGTTAAATTGCCGTGCTTGCGTGTCTGCAGAATGATAGAGGCATGTAGTTATGTAGCAGCACATCTTTGAATCCGTTATAGCCTCCCCAGGCCTCTTCATTCAATAAGTTATCATTTGTCAGACAATATCAACTCCTAGATATTAGATGCTCGTATCGGTGATATTCAAATTCCCGATAGGAAAAGATGTACACTGTGTTTATGACGTGAATTGCCGTAAAACAATACTGCTGCATCGCTCCGTGAAATTGTTTCACTCGGTTTATGCGAGAGAAAAAAACAGCCTTAAAGCTGGAACAATTTGTAGTTTCGTCAGATTGCATTTGTAATATGAGTGACATTCTTTGTTGCAAGCATTTGAATTGATCATAAATTGACTTAATTGTATTAATTACACTACCATTATTATACGCTACCCTATAACCTCAAGCGAATTCTAGAGTTGTTAGAGGCAACTATCGTAATAATGATATGCCTTTCCCTAAAGCAGTACGTGGGTGTGATTCTACTCTTATTATAAATAATTATGATTTTAATTATAAATGCGAGGGATACAGTAAAGAAAATTGAGAGTGCTCATAGATGATTGGGGTTAGGAGATCATCCTTGAGGTTTCACTGGCTATCCGTTTCTGTATTTGTGGAACAAAACTGATGGTAATAGATATTCCCGGAGTGTCAATCACACTTAACAACTAGCCAATCAGAAAGACTTACTTAATAGCCAGGAATATGTGCATGTCCCACAATACATGCAAACGTACTTTTCAGGTACACCACGCCTTAACAATAATATCCAAGTTGTGGGGCATTGTACAAGTGATTGTCTGTACATAATGAGACAAGTTTCTACTCAGATTTTCTAAAAAGCCCAAGTTCTTTAGTGGCAATGAGCCTTGGTAACAGAAGAGCTATCTCAAGTCTAGACCACTGAAACTGTGGAAGATTTTTTTGCGCACTTTCAACTCTTCGAAACGTTTCTTGCTTAGTTTCAAAACTGCGCCTAGTAGATATATATCTCTTTTTTAATCTGTCAATTAAGGTATTCCTACTGTAAATAAAGTTGGGTAGAGTTAAAGTTAATTTTTCAGAGGCCTCACAATTTAATAGAAGCGAATACAAGTTTCTAAATTTCGAGTCTTTTTTTTTTTTATATAAATTGAGAAATTACATCAAGTTGGTAATTTTTAAACACGTCACTGCTATTTAGCAAATCAAGACCACTTAGAAAAGGGAGAGGTGTGGAATAATATTTTAATATTTCCTAAGGCTGTAGAGCATCGTGTGTGTGTTTGTCTTGTGACGGGATTGCCACTTTGAATAATGATTTAGATTTCTGTTTCGCATATCCTTGACCCTAGAACCTAAAGCCAATGGTTAGGGGCTCCAAAGGGGCACCTAACCACATGGTCCTTGGTCTAGCACCCTGACCCAAAAGGACTTTGTTGGTACAAAACAGCATAATGTGTCTTTGACACCGACTGTATATCACATTATATCCAGTAGGCGAATTAAAGGGGCCCCAAAACGTTTAAGTCTGTGTGTGCCCTTTCCGGCCATTTAGAGGTGCCGTAATCATAAATTTAATAATAATAATAATAATAATAATAATAATAATAATAATAATAATAATAATACTAATAATAATAATAATAATAATAATAATAATAATAATAATATGATTTATATAGCGCCTTTCCAAATTGATCAAAGCGCTTCACAAGAAAAACATCATAAATACAGTAAGATTTTAGAATAATGATAGTAATTTACAATATTAGGAATACAATAAGAAATTAAAATTGAACCGATATAAAAATACAATTAGAACAATACAAACGCAAACGACAATAAAGATTTACAATAATACAGTAATTAAGTTACAATTATTATAATTATTTACAAATCAGAAAAAATACAAGATTATAATTAATTATTCATATTTATAAAAATACAATACATATAAAAATTCCAAAAAATTAAGTTAAAAATTGACAAAAAGATTACAATTATTAGAGTATACTTATTGTTATTAAGATAACTATTATAGACAATTCAAAAATACAAACTAATTACAAATTCAGTATTTAAAGCTAATTAATATCTATAATTGTAATTACTTAATCATGTTTATAAAAATATAATATATAAAAAGTTACAATAATAGAGTATATTGTAATTAAGATAATTAAATTATACTTACTTTATTAAAGACAATTCGACATTCAAGAAAACGAATTCAGAATTCAGTATGTATAATAAATTAATATCTACAATTATAATTACTATTCCATGTTTATAAAAATATAATATATATAGATATATAAGTTACAGTTAATGGAGTATACTTATAGTAATAAAGATAATTATTATAGACAATTCGACATTCAAAATAACTAATTCAATTCAGTATGTAATCAATTAATATCCACAATTAATTTGTTTTTATGTTCCAAATGTTGTGGTGGACAGCCACTGAGTCAAGGGAGATATTGATGTAAAAAATGATGCCTCCGATATAACAATACCTTTCTAGAACATAACTCTGATATGAAGCTGATTAAGGCGAAAAAGTCGTCCGTCGGGTTATCAAAGGTCGCGTCCCTCAGTGACCAGTCAGGCTTAGAAAAGTATGCCTGTCCACCACAACATCTGGTACAATAAACCAACTTTCAAAACAGAAACTCAGAACGAAGATGAACATTTTGAATGTAAGAGAGTTTCATAACATACGCATCGCAACAATTAACGTTAGAACATTGCAAGATGACATTAGCTTGCATTATTGGTTGTCAATGGAGCTATTGATATAAAACTGATATCTTAGGAGTACACGGGGTATGAAGATCATTAAGGTAATGATACAGGTTGGAAAATATCGAAAGATTAAACATTAAACCATAAGAAATGATAATTGGCTTGATCGAGGAGATTTTGAAAACCTGTAACAGTATTACTGATAAGGTCATTAGCCTAAGAAAATATATTAAAAGTTGTATCGATGATAGTTTTTGGTAATTTTAGAGTCTATTTATCACAGACCATCGTGTTTTTTAAAGATTAAACATGAAACCATATGAAAAGACAATTGGCTTGATCGAGGAGATTTTGAAAACCTGTAACAGTATTACTGATAAGGTTATTAGCCTAAGAAAACACATTAAAAGTTGTATCGATGACAGTTATACCGCATGAGAGAGTACTTAATCTAGAAACAATATCATCTCTGCAAAAATTATTAATAATGCTCAATGGTAAAGACAAGCTACCTTGCTACTGGGCCTACCATTGACTTTTCTACCTATGATATTGCCCTGTCGATCAGTCGGTCAGTGGTGGCGCCATTACCGGAGTGCAGGGTTACCCTCCCGTCGGACAGGTCTGTACCCTGCCCCCCACCCCCTCGTCGTCCGACGCCACGACAAAGTCGTCCGATCAATAATTGGAAAATAATAATTTTCCTATCCAAATAACGTTATTTTGTTTGTCAATCGCTAATAATTGTGGTCTAAAAGCACAATTTGGACCATACTAAGCCATACCCTACCAGGGATTTTTTTTTTATTCAGGGACCCGAACCGAGGCTCAGTCGGCCAATTGGTTTGAACCATAGAGCTATTAAACAACTAGAGTGCTGACAAGATGGCGCAGCAATGCAGAGTTATGTATGTGTACCATCCAAGATGGCCGTCGTAGTAAAGCGCCACCTTCAGGCTTAGTATACATATTATNTATTAATAAGCCCTCTGACTGACTATTATTTCATTAATGATAATGAGTAATGGTAATAACAAATTATTAAACTATTGTAGCCAAAACGAGGCCAAGTGGAGCATCTTATTCAAAAATAAAGTACCAAGGGATGAATATTAAAATCGTATACATTACACCCAAACACCGTAACGCCCGAGTTTCAAACATACGGGTAACTAGCTGTACTGAACTTTCTGAGTAAATTGAGGGCGCAATTGCAAACGATAGTGCTTAGGAGCGAAATTTGATTGGATAAATCTATGGCAGCCGTCTTGGATGGTACCATAGAGATATAATAAGAATACTAGAGCGTAACAGCAATGTATTCGATGTTCGAAATACGCAGAGCTGTGTGTGTGTACCATCCAAGATGGCTGCCATAGATTCAGCCAATCAAATTTCCCCTGAGCACTAATCATTTTCAATTGCGCCCTCAATTTGCACAGAAAGTTCAGTACAGCTAGTTACCCGTATTTTGAAACTCGAGCGTTGCGGTGTATGGGTGTAATGTACACGATTTTAATTCTTTTTAATATTTGAATAAGATGCTCTACTTGGCCTC
>NW_022716829.1:3737801-3754049 GCF_011630105.1 Anneissia japonica
GTTTAATAATTTGTCATTATCAATACTAATTATCATTAATGAAATAATATTCAGTCAGAGGGCTTATTTATGGTAATAATATGTATACTAAGCCTGAAGGTGACGCTTTCTTACGGCAGCCATCTTGGATGGTACACATACACAACTCTGCATTGCTCCGCCATCTTGTCAACACTCTAGTTGTTTAATAGCTCTATGGATGGTACACACACAGTTCTGCGTATTTCGAACATCGAATACATTGCGGTTAGCGCTCTAGTATTCTTATTATATCTCTATGGTTTGAACTCACCTCCCCCACTCTGTCTGACTCATGTTTGACCCCTTATCGGCAAATTTCTGGAGCCACCGCTGCTACTGATGTATACCAAGAGTTAATACAATTCTACAATAAATTTTCCCAACATTATTAATATTATTGTTATTACTATCCTCGTTGTTGTTAATATTATTATTATTATTATTATTATTATTATTATTATTATTATTATTATTATTATTATTATTATTATTATTATTATTATCACTTTCGTCATTATCATTATCTATGATTAACTATCCTTTTACCTTTTCTCTTTAATTCACGTCACAAAACACCACTTTGCCATATGGTCCATGGAACACCTTCCCTATGAACCAGCGCCAATGCTGTCATTATCAACGGTTGGCATCCGTGTATTGTCAGGAACGGTGTCCATAAGAGTCACAAATCACAAAACAAAAGTACATCCATCCAAACATGAAGAGACAAAAACAACATGGAGAAAAGATACACAAAAAGGACAATTCTGACCAAAAGCAGTTATCACCCAACGAAAATGCGAAGAATATTGGGTGTTTCAACAAAACATGGTTGAAGCACAACATAAATAAAATACCATTAAGAAAACAGTGCCAAATCAAAGACCTGCCTACCGCAATAATATAAGGTTGAATAAAACTCTATTCGGCCGTATAAACGATATCACTATCTGTTATTATGTTTAAATCACTATAAACTCTGAATGAACTTATCCCGTGTTTCTTTAATTTAAATCGTACTTGTTCACGTCGATACACTCTCTCCCTTGTCGAACTTTTTTTTTTCTAAGAGCAATATTAAGAATTATGATTGAAAATACGTTCATCATAAATCATTACCGTTTTTGTAATTAAAAAACCCGGATTGCATCGCAAAATTGCTCTTCGGCTTATAACTCAAGTGAAATTACCATTTACTTCTTAATTAATGTTATCCATTGTGACTATTTTTTAATAATCTACGAATCAACAATATGTTTTCAGTGTGATCACGCGACGTTACTAGTTATGTTGTTTCATTTGCAGAAATTAATATAAGCTTGCTAATGTATGTGGATCAATTATTGCCGATATCGCTGTCTTATCTATATCGCTAATCTTTCGTTGTTCGTCGTTATATCATATAATATCATATCTATCATATATCATAATCATATCATATCACATCATCACAACATATCATATACTATGGCATAAGGCATATTATATATCATGTATCATATCATGATATCATTGGTCTATTATTATGTTCGTACATATTTATGTATCGCCTTTTATTTACGTTAAGTTACGGAGCATTGTATAATATTTTATCATACTGTATAATATCACATCATATATCATATCATATAGTATGATATCGTGTGTAAGGGTAGTTGATTAAAAATATACTTAATCGCCACTTCTCAAAAGTAGGGCCAGAAAATATGATCACAAATAAGACTATAAAACCTGTAATAAAAACGTAACATGAATTAGTGAATCTGCAAGAATTACTAACACTAAAAAATGAAAACATTCAGGAAATTTACTATCCTAGTGACGTCACGAGTATATCCTACACATTCTAATGAGATAGCCAAGTACGTGTGCTGAGCATTACGTCGAACGTAGTCTATGGGGACTCTTATGATTCCTCCTTGTGTTAACCATTTAGGTGTTTATTACGCTTGTAATCATGAAGATTGACTGAAGTTATAAATGTCAGCCGGTTTTTTTTTTCTTTTTGATAAATGTTAATCTACTCTCTTCTTCCGCCCTACCCCTAAAATATCTTACTGGCAGCTGACGATTGAGGACTCTACCCAACACCCCCCACCCCCAACTTTATGACCACAACAAAATAGTGCAAATAGAAAATATTTTGTCCTTGTACAAAATTCATGTATATGAACCTATATATAATATTATATATATAATATAATATATATAACTCAGTAAAGTTGATGAAGGCCTTTCGAAAATATATAAAGTGTTCTATAGTCTTGATCCATAATCTCGCTCTGCAGACGCCATATTCGGTAGGGGATTCTAATGTATCATCTGCTACAAAAATCAAATATCGAAATTAAGTAGGCACAGTAGTTTTTTTCATCATATTCTACTCTTAATACTTCGCACCAGCGAAAATGAACCTGACATGCACACGGGAACCCCAAGAAGGTCCCCAACAATCGCGGCGGCCATAGAGAGCGTCCTTTTCTAATTGAATATTTCTATACCGGGTGTTTGTGTGGGTGTGTGATCGGGGTAATTATAAGTGCGCGTTGGGGTAGAGTGTATGGTAGACTCCTGTGTGTACTTGATGATTCGATATTAATTTTCGTTACAATTACCAGCATCCATCTTGCCAGTGAAATATGTTTCTGTATTACAATTAATGTTCCAGCGTATCAAGGTTATATAAATTAGGTTAGGCCTATATATAATATTAGATTATTGGCATGAATGAGAATTTGTGTGTAAGTGGACATGAAATCGATACCATAATTTTTAACCAAGACTGTATTCATTATTGAAGTATAGTTACAGACATTACTCTAATCTCTACTTTATAATTTTTCAACATAAGCATGATTAAATTGTGCTGAATTCGTAGTTACAAATAGGAACAGCTTATGAATTGTTATTATTTTCCCACAAACACAATGCCATCGATGCGATATAACGGTAATATGCAATACTGTGAATATAGCTAGTAGCTCATTCAAGTCATTTAGGCATCATACCAAACAATAATGATAATAAATAACATGTAAGAATTACTCGTAAAAGAGACGTCAAACAAGTTGTCGCTAGTACCTTTAAATGCCATTTCTCCTTTGACGTGTTGACACGTCACCTCTCTTAAATTCTGAACCTCAATCTTCTGAAATGATAGAAAAAAATAAAGTTAAACGGAAGATGCCAAGTCGATTCGTCAACTATACTTTTTGAACGACTAAATAGACCTACACTTTGATGATGAATGTACTGTATCCATGATACCGTACTCCAACTCATCCAACCACCCCCCTCCCCACCGCCCCCACTCAGTGCCACAACCGATTGTCATGAACGTCCGCTTGCATATCAATTGTCTGCTGCTAGGTTAAATGTGATCAACGTTTTCTACATGCATGCATGACTTATGGTACCTTTTGGGATTATCTGTCCTTCAGACGAGCGAACATATCCACAGGCCTCTGTGTACGATTCGCAGTCGACTCGTTTATGGGTTAAATAATAAATTGTGCATATCACACGTAGATTGTTATAAACATTTTTTCTCTTATGTAAATCGCATAGAGGCAATGTAATTGTATTATACACTATATACAGCAGACTAACGTTATTATTATTATTATTATTTTATCACTACACTATTTCAGAAGTAAGCCTAAGTTATATACATATCCAAAGTCTTTATAAGCATTATTTGATGAATTATTTGAAAACTTTTTGATTAGCAGCCAACCAAGCATGCGTAGGTTTATATATTTATATAAAAAATCAAGTAATTGCCGTTTGTAATCAAGAAACATGCTTCATTACACACTTAGCTTTCATTTTTTCAAATTTCATGATACTGTATTCTGTTTATAACCTTATTATATATTATATTTATACAGGTTAGTATGTATATATATAAGTATCAATATATATATATATATTGAAATATCAACAGATATGACGTAATATAATCAGTGGTCCAACGCATTTCTTTATGTTTTCTCATTTCACTGATGCGTGCACTCAGCGTAACGTATTGCTATAGTTGATCAACATAATGCGAATTTTAAATAATACTCTATAATTTTTAATTTGCGATGTACAGGGTATTCAGAAGCAGAAAATTTGAAAATGAAACGTGTATAATAAAATAGGCCTATGTTTATGGCAAATGAAGTGTTATTAAAAGAAATTACACGAGTAAAATCGTGCAGAACTAATCAAGAACACAAATAAATATACGAAAAAAATGTAAACATAAACAGTAGTAATACATAATAGTAATAACATATTTTGTTCTATTTCAGAATATTTTTTATGTCAAATGAAGTGCTATCAAAATGATTCGTATCAGTTCTACACAAGTAAATTGTAAAAAATTGTGAGAACTAAAACAATTACCCGTACCAAAACCACATATATTAATAGGCCTATGTATAGCCAAATAAAAAAAAAGAAGTTTTGTCTTGCCTAAGTCCGGATGACCCAAAATTACTAAAATGAGGATATTACATACAAAGATATATATTTTACATATTATAATGTTATAAAATATATTAATAGTTTAAATGATAACTCTGCCACAGGACCTAATGGTATCCCTGCCAAGCATCGTAATGGTTTGGGTACCGGTATTGATTCCAACTTACCGCTTATTATTGCTACATTATTGAATATCTTCATTAAATATGGGGTTGTCCCATAGATATTTTGCGAGGGTATATTTATCCCAATTCTCAAAAAAAAAAAAAAACTGTCCTTCATGATCCAACAGTCCCTACTAATTATAGACATGTTAGTGTATCAAATACCCTTTCCAAAATCTTTGAGTTATGCCTACTTGATTTATGTTTTAATGTTGATTTTGATCCATCCCATTATAATAATAATAATTCCCTACTTCTGTAGCGCATTTTGCAAAAAGCCTCAATGCTCACTATGGTGTGTTCATGGTAGAAGCGCCACAATGGTAGCAGTTACTGTCAATGATGTATTTACATATTGTAATAAACAAGGTTCAAATGTCTATTCTTGTTCCCTCGATGCTGAAGGAGTATTTAATCAATTGCCACACTCCCTATTATCTTTTATAAATGAAGCAATGCTATAAATGATGACTGGTGGCGATGTATGCACGCATGGTACGCTAATATGTGTTAATATTAAGTGGAATAACACGATCGGTAGAAATATCTTAATCCGTAAAGGAACAACGCAATGCCTATCATCTCCTTTTATCTGTAACATTTTTTACAAAAACCTGGTAACAGGCATTCAAACTCTTGGTTGTTGTATAATTAATGCAAAATCCAAGTTTAATGTATTCTTCTATGCAGACGACTTGTTGCACACTAGCTTAACATTAATTGGGTTTCAGAAACTTATTGTATACGCGAATGATTATGTATCTCATGGTCTTCGTTTTAATCCTACTAAAACCGTATACACAATCTTTGGCAAATATATAGGCCTACTGATCCAAAAACCAGCCTGGACTTTAAATAATTGTATTTTGAATATCACCGAGTCTCTTACATACCTTGGGGGTAACACTTAATTGTAATTTAAAAAGTAAATCGCACATTGACGAACGCATCCGTAATTATCAAAGAACCTTTTATTCACTACAAATTGCAGGTAGAGCGTCGGGAGGGGGTGCACTTCTCAACGAAGGTTGTGCCCTCAGTCGCCACCCACTCCCCTCTCCCCACTGAATGTGATGAAAGAAAAAAGTGTGATGTTCAAGATTAAAAGTCACTTCTTATCACCTTATTTTGTTAACTAGCTCCCCCTCCCTTAACCATCGAGCCTCTCCCCAAAACACTTCATATTTGTTGCCCCTCTCACCATCATATCCCATTTCAAGGTTCCTAGATAAGCCACTGCTTGTAATCATTTAGTAAACATGACTAATTGACCTTTCCACTAAGCCCCGCCCCTTAGATATTGTTGCTAAGGTACGGTACCACAAGACGACAGTGTTAAAGGTTATGTTCTCACACGGCTGCTAACGGTTAGCAGGATCCGGATCCTGCTAACCGTTAGCTGCCGTGCGTCCATGCGAGAAAATCCCGATCCGGATACCAACAATATGATGATCGAATCACTGGCCAATAAGAAACTGGAAATTGTAAACGCGTACGTGTGATTGGTTGCTTGGTTGATGATAGAAACGCCCTCAACTTGCTAACCGATAGCGCTTGCTAACCGTTAGCGTATCCGGATACCGCTAACGGTTAGCGCTAACCGATCGGGCGTTCTCACACAGGTGCTAACGGTTAGCGCTAACGGTAGCATACGCCAACACGTGCGTTTGTGGGACAACACGTGTATTTGTTGTGAGAGACCAGGTGTACACTGCTTTTTCATCGATTATTCCTGTAACAGTTTTTGAGTAGTCCTACTCTGTTATTTTTTCGCCCTTTTCTGATACTCTTCATAACATTCCTAATACGTTTTGTCATTTTTATTTAAAGACATTTGGTTTTTCTGTCAAACTGCCGTCTTGCTAACTCCTAACCTACACTATTTCTTTTCCAAAATTTGTTTTTAATTCCATGTTTGATTCCAATGTGGTTAATGTGTTTGGTTTGCATTTCGACAGATAAACTCTAATTTATGTTCAGAATTATCGCGAGGCCGTTTAGATTTGACTTGACTTCATTTGGCATCAAAAATAACAAATAACAATTTTTAGTTGTCGATCTCTTTACTTATACTATTAGTTTAAATGTATCTGTCGATGATCTTGTTCTGTCGTTTTAAATTCTTGATAGTGATGGGTGCATTATTAATCTCAATGTTTTATTTACTTTATTGGATTTATTTGGCGCACACATTATCCAGAAAACTGCTCAAGGCGCTGTTTCCCCTGTTCATTGGATACACAATCTATCATACAGAACGTGCAACCCCCACCACTCCCCGGGGAGTATTCCTAGTTATGCGTGTAATCAGCACTACTAATTTCAGTCCGAATCATTCACCTCCTACCAGGTACCCATGTATACTCCTATGCGAAGAGAGGCAAATGCAGATAAAGTGTCTTGCTCAAGAATACAAACAGTGTGACGAGCATCGGTCTCGAACCGCCGACCTTCCGATTAAATTCCAACGCCTTACACCATGTGTTTCGATGGCTAGCGCTGTTCTTGTGCCGTTTACAAAAACAGTGAAATCAAATTACTTCTAATCCGATTCAAATTCACCAAGAACATCGGTGGAGCTGTTTAGTATATAGGCTAATGCAGAATATCAGGCTAGGAAACCTTTTGGACAATTGTTTTCACTCTCTGGATTTTCTCATCCTTACCGTTCCATTTAAAATGTTCAGCATTACCGAAAGGTGGTTTAAATGTAATGTAATAAAAAGGTGGAAATATAATAAAATTTGAAAATATTTTCTGAGAATCGGCATGTTTAAATCACACCGAAAGACAAAAAAAAAAACCTCATCGCATAGGCCTAATCAATAATAATATACTCAACACATTTATTATTATAAAACCAAAAAAGCTATTATATATAAAGTAATGTACAAAGAATTATGTACTGTGCTTCTTTATAATATATAAAACATTTAAGAAGTGTTGTCTTGTTTTAACTTAAATAATGAATCTTCCAGTATATAAACAAATAGTAGCTGCCTGTTGCAAAATAAAGTAGGAGCTGAACTTCTTCTTGACTCTCCTCTTGTACACTGAAAATAATAGTACTAGTTTTAGTATATGGCTAAAAAAAAAGCACAAATATTGTCATTACAACTGACAGGGCAATCGTTAAATTAAGTCAGAGCCCAAAATATAGCACCATATTCGATACGTCATCTGACATCATGGGAACCTAAACTTTAATTACAATTATTTGCTATATACTAGGCCTAATTCGAAATTATTATTTTAAGACTTTAACCTAATACATACTGATTAATAATAGCTGAGATGTGATGCACATTTCAGAATTAATAATCGTTTTTAGTAGGGCCTATATCTTACTGAATATTTATTGTCTACCAAATGAAATATGAATTATATATAAAAATATTTAGAAATACAATTTCTACAATATTAATCTTGTTTTTATATAGATAAATGTTCGATAAATACTATCTTTCATAAAACAAACGAAATTCAGTGCGTCTATTTGCATTCCAATCAATAGCGTTTGTAAACATGTGCACTGACGTCATTGTCGAATCCCAAGACTTTCGATGGTAAAGCTGGCCTGCCTGCCTAGGTCCCAGGCCAACCAATAATAATTAACAAAATGTATTTTTTTATAGGCCTATGGCGCATCCTGTATGTACTTTAACTTTTACAACAAAAGAATGGCCTGGTAGTACATCCTACTGTACTTAGGCCTTGGCCTACACTAGTTTGATGTCGTCGGGGTATAATCCGGTCTCTAAATGAGCGAGGAGCAAACCTAGCGCAGCCCAGCTAGCCTAGTCAACATCTAGGCTAGGCTAATTGATTTTGAAATCAATAACCCACCTTAAAGGACTATCTGTCATTTTCTTCTTTGCAACAGCGGGCGAAACGAAGTCAGTTATTCTACCACGTTTCACGATTCTTTATCACTAAAAATTAACAATCACTCGTTTTGACGCACTCCATTTGTTGTGTGTGTCTGCTGTTGAAAACAAACTTCCTAATTTTGTGACTGACTATGTATGATGACTGAGATGGACCATGTTGATTTATTAATAATATTTTATTAATTTTCCAAAAATGCTCCATCAGCAAATAGTTTAGTGTGCGCGATGGACAGTATGGCTATGGAATTTACTTACCACACAATCCACAATCAGGTGATTAAGTCGCAAAACTTTAGCTGCATTTGGTGGATTAAGTCGCAAAACTTTAGCTTCGTTTGGTGGCGCCAGTTACTCCAGGTAGACGGCCACCGGTTTCGTTACCGGTTGGTGCATTTCTTACAAACATTCAGCCAAAGGCCAGTGAAAGTTGAGACGGCAGCCGGGTTTTTATCGATGTTTGCCATCCTTGTGTGAGCCATCGTAAAGTCATGGTTTGCCGGAGTTGCGTTCAATTTCTGAAGCTAAGATATTCTATGAATGTAGGCTTGTATCGCAGGCTACAATTTAAAAACGGGTGACCAAATAATGAATTAGGTGCTAAATTTTGATTTAATGCTGGGTAAGTTAAAAACAGACATTCCGTCCGAGTGGGACTCATTCAAAAAATCGAGAAAGTTGGCTAGAAAACAGGGGATTCACTAGAAAAAGGGGGGGGAGGGGGTTGCCCGAACCATAAAAATCCCCATGGCTACGGGCATGTGGTGTCTTGCTGGTGTTGGTCTTGTTGCTTGTCTTATTCCTTGGTCTTGAAGATGGTGTTTGTGTTGGTCTTGTATTGTTGTTTGTGTTGCTGGTAATGGTTTGATGTTTGCACTGGTGTTGGTCTTGGTGTTTGTTTTAGTGTTGATCTTGGTTTTGGTGTTTGGTGTTGGTCTTGGTGTTTGTGTTTTTGTTAGTCTTGGTGTTTTGGTTGGTGTTGGTATTGGTGATTGTGTTACTCTTAGTCTTGGTATTGAAAATGTGTTTGTGTTGATCTTGTATTGGTGTTTTTCTTTATGTTGGTGTTTGTGTTGTTGGTAATGGTCTGATGTTTGTACTGTTGTTGGTGTTTGTTTTAGTGTTGATTTTTGTTTTGTGTTGGTGTTGGTCTTGGTGTTTGTGTTGTTGTTAGTCTTGGTGTTTTGGTTGGTGTTGGTGTTGTGTTATTCTTAGTTATGGTCTTGAAGATTGTGTTTGTGTTGGCCCTGTATTGGTGTTTGTGTCGATGTTTTTCTTGGTGGTTGTGTTGTTGGTAATGGTTTTGATGTTTGTACTGGTGTTAGTTTAGGTGTCTGTTTTAGTGTTGATCTTTTTTTCTTTTTTTTTTTTTGTTGGTGTTGGTCTTGTCGTTTGTGATGGTGTTGGCCTTGGTGTTCTGGTTGGAGTTGGTCTTGATATTTGCGTTGGTCTTAACGTCTTTGTTAGTGTTGGTCTTGGTGTTTTTTTTATTTATTTTTAATTTTTTTATTTATTAAGGTATAACACACAAAACAAAACAACAGCCAAAGGCTGAAAACGTTTGTTTACAATCAACAAATAAAGATAACATAGGAAAACAAGTCAGGTGGAAAAATACATATCGAAATATCAAAACATTCAAATAATTCCAGTAGAAAAGTTAAAAATTTATATCATATTACAAAAATTAAAATATATATATATATATATATATATATATATATATATAAGTATACACCATATTATTATAATTAAATTTCAAAAAAGTCAATTAATTCAAAATTAAAAATACATATAGAAATATCAAAATATTTAAATAATTACATTAGAAAAGTTAAAAATTAATTTCATATTACAAAATAAAAATATAAAAATATACACCAAATTACTATAATTTAAAAAGGAAAAAAAAGTCAATTAATTCAAAATTTTAAATACATTATTTTATTATTTTTGTGAGTCTTGTTGTTTGTGTTGGTCTTGGCGTTTGTCTTTTTTCAATTTAAACTAACATTTATTTTCCTTCATTGACATGTATTACAAAGAATATACAATAAGATAAAAGAAAAATGAGTAATGAAAACATGCAATAAAAAAGAAGGCTCGTACCCGAGAAGAGAAATCTTGAGTTGGGCAAGCCTGAAAAAAAATAGAAACTCAGTGGACAATTATAACTGAATTAATAAATACTTTAAAAAGTAGCAAAAACACTCACCATAAAAAAAAGCAAAAGAATAAATTAAATATAAAAGTCTTGGTGTCATTGTTATTATATTTGAAACGTCATTTACACAACTATGTTATTGGTGGATAACAATACAATAATTTTCTAAAAACAACCACCACCACCACCACCCACACAATCTGTGACGGACGCTAGATTGTTCAGAAAATCCTGTTACGATCTTACTTATTGACAAGAATACTAAAGTCAATGAATATTTCGCAGAAAAATTACGCACTCAGCTTCTTTCTAATCTTATACCGACTGATAAAAAAAAAATCCAGTATTTATTTCAATGAAAAGAGTGTTGTTGATGAATGAGAACAATTTAAAACGCTGCCTAATTTATGTAGACATACAGAGGTTGTATCTTTATTATCATTGTTATGCACAGTGTTCCATGCATGTAGACTTAAATATATAAACTTAAATACGATACATTATAGGTTATTACGTTTCAAATTGAACATAGAACGAGAAAACAACAACTGATTTTTTTTTAAGAACCAGTAAAATTTTGCCTCAGTGTTGTTATTTTTGCCCTTCTCATGCTCAAAATGTTATTATTTTGTTCTTATCTTACACACTTTTCAAAGAAAATTATTTTTGTACTGCAGTGTATTACTTTCTGTATTATAGAGGATATTACATAGTCACACCAACTACTACTACTGTATGTGACTAACTTCATTTGTTGATTTTTCCATTTTTTTAATAGAAACTCATTTGGCATTTTAGGCCTACCGCAGCCTCAATGTGTTTTTATTTTGTTAGCAATTTCAGCCTCAATATTCTTATGAAAAAAAAGTGTAGCAGTAGTGGTAGTGCAGCAGCAGTGGCAGCAGCAGCAGCTGTAGTAGTTGTAGTAGTAGCAGTAGCAGTAGTAGTAGTAGTAGTAGTAATAGTAGTAGCAACAGTAGTAGCAGTAGTAGTAGTATTAGTAGTAGTAGTAGTAGTACCGTACTAGTAGAGTAGTAGTAGTAGCAGCAGCAGCAACAGCATCAGCTGTAGTAGTAATAGTAGAAGTAGCAGCAGCAGTAGCAGTAGCAGTAGTAGTAGTAGTAGTATTAGTAGTAGTAGTAGTAGTGGTAGTAGTAGAGGTAGCAGTAGCAGCAGCACTGTAGCAGTATAGTAGTAGTACCGGTAGTAGTAATAGCATAGAAATAGGCCTATAGTATTTGCTAAGACTATGGTTAGTGCATTGTTTATTCTTTGATGTCTAATTATGCATTGTTTATTTTTAAAATTATTCCACGTACCGTTGATATGAATTAGTTAATGGAACGAATGACTATAGGGACAGTGAGTTCAATTTGTTGGTATATCATCTGTGATCTAGCCTAGGTAATTCTGATTTTCAAAATCAATAAATTTGTGTCAAAGCGTATAACATGTCAAGTTTACCCATCAAAATACATCAGAATAATCACTATTAGACACACTCACGCCAGAAAATCCACCCACGAGCACGTTTCAATAAGTGCTGAGTAGAGAACATTAATGTTGAAAACAAGAAAGATGGCATCGTTGATGTCAAAAATAGCAATATGCTTACACCTATTCTACTACTGTACTAATAAAATTAAAATCTGAACCGTGTCGTCCTATCCTTATTCAATTTATTTTTCACGCACTGCGTGGCTGTGGATCATTGTGTAGGCCTAAGCTACAAATTCATTTTGTAGCAATGTCTTAGGCCCTAAGATATTTTAAGAAATTAGCCTTATTGGAATGATCTAGATTCGTGTTTAAGAACTGTTCATAGTCCATTGACATAGCACGTTGAGAATGTGTTGCAGCGTGGAATGTATTTTCGTTCACGATTATTATTTATAATAACACACGGGTCTGTGGAGTATTTGCGTGCGCGTGTACTGCGGCCTGCATCTTGCGCCTCTTTCTGTCGGGCATAATAATCGATGTTCGCGTTCCATATTAGAATGGGAATAAAAGAGGACACATTTTAAGTGTGGGCTAAAAATGTGAAAAAGTTAGCTTAATCTGTTTTTCCATGCAACAATTTGTAATGTGTTCTTTTCTATTATATTTTATGATAAATGTGTAATACGACTATAAAAAACAAGCTAAATTGTTTGTATTTAAGCCGTTTTGTGGCATCCTCCGTTCTGTTGATTATCAATACATTATAAGGAATTGCTTCCCCAAAAGCACCCTACCAGAAAACCTAAGTACCAAAGCCGCTAATTGAATTTTAGTCCGAATCTTTTAAGTGATTATATAGAGAATCTGACGAAAAAGTCACGAAAAAACACATTCATAAACGCATATAAAGTATAGGCCTATGATTTTACATTTAGGTAACATTCTGATTTTCACTTGCTTAACGTAGCAGTCAGTTTCAAAGAACACATTAGTATTCATGAGTTTAATCATTTTCAATGTAGATAGGCAGAATTTGAAAATGTTCTTGGATTAACTCCCTAAGCTATGGTAAAAATACAAAAAAAAAGTGGGTTCAACTCTTTTTTTATGGTTAAATGAACGGTTTTTATTGAAATAAAAATCCTACAGATGAAAGACAGATTGATTTCATATAAGGCTACTAATTGTCATTATATTACAGTGGAGTAGTGCTAGCCTTTCAAAGTAATACCATAGGCTACCTCTCCAATGTTGATTGAAGACCCACCTAGCAACGGTCGCTCTTTATTCCAAGATAGTTCAGAGAAGTTATAAAAAGCAAAGTTACTAATTAGGTCGTGAGTAATTTTAGTCGGCCTACATATTTTTTTTATTAAGGTTTAATTAGAAATTTTAAATCTACAACTATTACTTAAAGGAGGTCGCTGGGAGAGGGGTAGGTACATTGCAAAAAAAGTATTATTCAAAATAATTCATGATTATAAAAATCTAAATATAGATTAAGACTATATACGAGGGGCGATGACGTAAATAATTCATTGCTCTGGGAATATAATTTCGACTAAGCATGGGCGTTCGGCCTCCGGGGTCTAGTGGAAACAGACGAGTACCGGTACATGCCCACGCAAATGGATTCATACTCATTATGTTAGACATCATTTTGTATAATATTCGATTTTCTATGCAACTTTTCAATTCAATTCAGTGTAATAGTTTTTTTTCTTTCTTTTTGAAAATATACAACACAAATAAAGAATAAATGAAATCTTGAAAATAAGCAATGGCTGATCATAATATAAACAATTGCACGGCACCCGTTATAATTATTATACACTTTTTTTAAAAGTAATCAACAACTACGTTAACGTTTGTAGTAGAGTCAGAAAAGAAAAATATTGAATTGCTCAATTAATTATTAGATTAAATACATTAGCCACTTAAATGAGACAGAACAAAACAATTTCTGTTTATTTACTCTGAAATATATAACCATGCAAAAATTAAGGGTGTATGCAAAGTATATAATCCCTGGTGGATATATATAGATCTGTTATTTGGTGATAAAATAGTTTCGCATTCTCTAATTTTCAACTAAAAGCACTATAGCTAAACATACTTAACATAAGTAAACAATTGTATTTTTTTTTTTTTTTAAGTTTTCTGTTAACTCCGCACAGACAGGGTGTATTGAGCCTTCACGCCTGGAGTGTAAATTAAGCTTAACAACCGGCCAATCAGTGTGCGTTATTCAGTAACCATGAATACGCGCATGCTCCACAAACACACAAGTTTTACGAACGTTTGTACTGTCATTTTGTAGGATCTGAGCAACAAAATCCAATGTCCATAATAAAAAATACCAGCGTACTTACATTTTTTGTAGGTATATAAACTTAATATATTTGACCTTGGAACATAGAATGAAGAATAATTTTTTTTTACCTTTCAAATTAATTTCTTTCTGCTTCTATTCAATTTAATATATTCATTGAAGCTGTGTTAGATGACTGGAGTCTTTCAGTAAGAGAATGCGGAATATTGTCTACGGCGATAATTTATATTGAAATTGGTTCATTTGCGAGATGATGAGTTTTGTTATTAGACACAGGATGTATCTCAAATGATGGATTTTTGTAACAGTGGTTTTTGAATACTTGGCATTTATTTTTGACTATGATATTTGACAAATTTATCCTTAATCGTAAGACGCACAAGCTGCTGCTGGGCCAATGTACAGATTCATACATGATAATTAAGGTATTTCGATTAGAGCAAGACAATCGATGGAGTTACAAAATTATATCTGATAGATAGAAAAATAAAAGGGGATGATGGAAGAGAAGGTGGATGGACGATCTAAAATCTAAAAAAAACATTCCAAATCGGACTCTATTCTAAGATTGTGGGTACAAATGCCATGATTGATTGATTGATTGATTGATTGACTGATTGGTTGATTGATTGATTGATTGACTGACTGACTGATTAATTAATTGATTGATCGATTGATTGTTTGATTGATTGATTGATTGCTTCGCGAATTCAGTTAATGATGTTAATATTCTTCAAACTGTTGTGTTAGTATGAAAAAAAATGATGACGACAACGACGACGACGACGACGATGATGATGATGATGATGATGATGATGATGATGATGATGATGATAATTACACAGACGACGGCTCGGTTTGAGTAACGGTGCCAAAATGTGACAGAAGTGAGTCAGGTCTTGCGGCAAGGCTTTGGTCGGGGTCGAGTGAGACCCTCCTCACTGCCAGGTAAAATTATAATCAATCAACAGGTTTTATTTATTTTTTCTTTCTTTTTTTTAATTTGTTTATTTATTTTACTTTATTGCCTAACTTATGTTACCAGGATAACACATCATTATATGCAATATTAGGCCTACAAACGAAATAAAGGCATTACAGCTCTGCTATACTGTTTTAAATATAATAATCGACGTTCAAAATGTTAACAAAATGCGATTGCTTTTTTCTTAGGTTATTTCTTTTAGCAGTACAAATATTTTTAAAAAAAGCCAATAAGAACCCAAAACAAATTCTCACACCGACCCCAAAAATGCCCGTCAATTCAAAATTGTTTATGTTGTGGTAGACTAATTTTAGTGGTTTTATATCTGAAATCTTTAAAAATACCTTAACAAAGCAAGCAAGAATGCCAGTATGATCCTCAGGCTATTAGGGCAGCCATCAAGGGCCCTAGTGAATTACATTATTTTCTGTTTTAACATTAATTTATAGCGATGTTTTGATTTCAGCGGCTTACGTCTTACGTAGTTTCCTCTCTTTTTTTTATTCCATTAACATTCATCCCACGCCAACATTTATTTTTGATTGGCTTTATGGAGAATGTTGTTAACTTGTCTGTTTTAATCCGATTAAGTTGTAATTTTATTAGCTTATTTTTAGTAATCGCACTATTGGCAAAATCATCTTGTTTAACTTTCCTTGCTCGTAGAATTATAATTGGGTACGCTTCCTTTATTTCATTGTTCTTAATACAACTTTCATATACGTAATTTGCTAATATATAAATATATATATACTGTCTCTTATACACATCAGATGTGT
>NW_022716829.1:3754946-3758990 GCF_011630105.1 Anneissia japonica
TATATATATATATATAGGGCCAATCCTTGTAAGTTATTTTTTTGGTATGAGAATCCCTTCTTAATATTTAGTCTCAATTATTTAAATCTTTTTCTTGTTTACGGTTTAGAACTCTTCATGAGTTCGCTATATTTCTTACATCATTGAAAGGATAGATTCGTAAAATAAAACATACCTTGACAGACTCCTTCCGATCTCTATGGTCAACAGCGCCCTCTGTAATTACAGGCTTTTAAAAAGCCCTTTGTAAAGTAAATACAACAAATAGGCCTACGTATCGTTAACATGGTACTGTATACAATCAATTCGTTTCTTTCTGCACAACTTTTCCTATTATTTTTTTCTAAATACTACTTTGGTAATTACTTGTTTTTATTCGAAACGACATAGAAACGTAATTTTTTTTTTTTTTAGTTTATATGAAACCATCAAAAATTTAACTGTACAGTCACGATGTTTTAATTATGATTTTTTATTTGTTTCCACTGTAAGAAATTAATGCGCTATGATCATGGACTTGATGACGTGTCGCCAGCTATTCAATCACCTCCATGATTCGACTATGTCACACATGTTGAGTCATTACACATCCCGCCTTAATGCTCATTTGAGGAGGATCCTCGAATCACGTGATGTTTTCAATTGATAGAATAATGACTCTGACAATGCCCAACGCATGCAGGCAGCCAGCCACTGAACGACTCTCGTTTGCCTGTAATATACGTTCAGTGTTTTGTATGTATATATAACAAACAGAGTACTGATTAGATTCCAGTTGGATGTTAAATTTTAGTTGTGATATACTCACCGTAGCAGTGTGGATACCGCACTGCGTGCGTTTGGTACATGAATGCAGTTGTGATATGTTTTGGCTGAGATACCGGTAAGCTTCATTATTCACCAAAGCCTAAAGGTAACACTTTTTCTGTTTTTTTGTTTTGTTTTGTTTGATTTTGTTTTTTGTTTATTTTTTTTTTGCTGAGAAGTTTGATATTATTTTAAAATGAATGTTTAAATACATATTTCTTTTTAGACGGTGTATAATATATAAATTATATAATTGACATTTTATAACTAGCTTATTGCAACGGTTATTTTGATATCCTACAACCAGAGCTATTTGGGAATTGAATTCAAATTGTATCTACCCGTACATGCTTGTTTGATAGTGGTACGATGCCCGGCTACGTAAATCTGGAGCTCGTAGGTCCGAATCTCACCCGAATCATTTGCGAACGTTTATAAACCTACTCTGTGTATTCAACGCGAAAAAAAATACCATTTTCTAAACCGTTCACAAAAATAACGAGGTAATAGATTTGACGTATTTATAACGAGATTGGGCACATAAATATATTTTATTTTTAATTCTGCAGTCTTTCTCAGCGTGTCTGTTAACATGTAATATGTACATAGATCTACAATACAAAAAAAAAAAAAAAAAAAAAAAAAAAGCCACGGGTGATACAAGTGATATTGTGATTTTTAGAATGAAGTGACGTCATTATAATTACTGAACCGGTGATACTGAAGTAAATGACAGATGATTCTACACTCAAAATCAGATCGTTTTTGTCTCCAAAGAAGAAATTGAATGCTTATTATTATAAAACCTTAAGAAGTTATTGTACAATGAAATACATTTACTGCACAAAATAAAATATAAAATATACGATACTACCCTCTATATCTGATGGATATAGCATACTAAAAGAAACAATGATTTACATGTATAACATTATTAATGTGTTGCTTTTAAATTATAAAGCTATGATTTATATATATATACATATATACATATACTTGTGTATATAGGGCCTATAAATTGAATTTAAGATCGATATATAACATTAACATGTTGCTTTTAAATTATATATCTATGATTAATGTATGTATATATATATATAATATATATATATATATATATATATATATATAAGGTCATATATTACGTGTTTTTTCAATATTGTTTCAACAATGAGTGTTCATAATGTTGTAAAATACGTCATAGATTATAACCATAGCTTTTCACAGAAGTAGTTTAATAATAAATCATTTAAGAAAATGATACTCTGACCTCTTCGAATACAAATGAGCAGGACCCACTTTCAACACTTCATCAAAAAAAAAAAAGGACGGGTGTGAAAGTTAGGCCTATCTATCATGGTGATTACCTTACTCGTTCTAGTAATGAAAATACCGAAAACTATGTTAATAGCTTATTAAGCTTGCTGGCGTAATTTAGGCATGTACTGTAAATTGACTTATTCATGCGAATTTCATATCAATCTTTTAATGACTTTTAGGAAGAAAGAAGTTTAATTAGTTTTTCAGAAATATTATTCGCCTTTAAAATAAATTTAAATAAATTGACACAAAGGCAGGTGACGCTTAATGTCTAGACGGTATCATCAATCAACTGTCGGTACATATCAAATGTTATACTATTCGGTTTTATATATTGAAGCAAGTGCAGTATGTATAAAATGGACAAATAGATAGTTATTTTATTTTTCGTTTCGACTATTTGTAATAATGAAATTTTCACAATAATAAAACAAGTTATTTATAATCGAGTTATTATGATTGGTACTGTGCTTGCTTGATTGAAATATAAGATAGGCCTACGCCATATTTAATATCGGATGATAATAATAATATGGTTTTTCAACAATGACGATGAGCTTACATTAAATGTAATATTTATATAGGCCTAACGATATGGTAAGCACAGAGACGCCGGTACGTTAACGCGTTTTCTGAACAATATACCATCTCGTAGTTTCAATTATTCATTTCTATGTCAAAGGTCAATATAAAAAAACACACTGGTACTTTATAACACGTAATAACTTTACTATTGTTCATCTTTGGATTACTGTATACTGACTTACTAGGTAAATAATGCATCAAATTCTCAATTTGTATTCATCAATCTATAAAACTCGAATAAGACAAAGAAATGCCCAATTAACGCCGTATTTTTTTTTTAGCGTTAACTGCTCTAAATATTTATATAGGCCTAAGTATCGCTTCAGAGACATTTCAGTCGGTTAAAATGATTGAGATGTGAGCGTATCCTGTTGATCATTGTACTTACGCTCCTTGCTTTCAATTGGATAATAGTTTGCCACGCGAAGCGCCGATTATTACCTAGTGGTCAAGCAGCATTCCTGCATTATATACAGAGGAGTATGGTCGAAACGCTTTGTTTGTCCACTCTTGTAGATCCATCTCTACTTTTTTGCCGTTTAACATTTAGAACATTATCGCAAGATGGTTTAGAGTTTATCTTCATTATCCCGAAATAGACGTACACATCTGCGGACAGGCCTATTTTGTTTATACATACGTCGTTTAGATTACCGGCGAACCTAATAAGTCAAAATAAAACGACATATCGGTGTAAATAACATCCTGGATAATAATGCATTTGTATTTTACGACAACGCAAAGATTTTCAAAACTTGCTCCATTATTACCAAATTAATAAGATAATAATTATTCGACTATTATATAATATAAAATTAAATTAAACACATATACACGTATAACACATTAGATATTCGTTACTTTACTGTTTAACGCGATGATTGCGGAACAAACAACTGTAATGTATTTTTAATTCGGTTAGACCGCTAAGTCTAACAATCCGCTTCAGAACTAGAGCATTTATAATGATAACATCACAAGTACAACAACAACATTGACTGTTTAAAGATAACACATTTTCAATGATAATGAAAATAACGAATCGTGGCTTCCTTCTCCTGCAGTAGGCCTTTTCAACTTATCATTCATTATATCGAATGAACTACGCTTGATACTCGGCGACTATAATACCGTTTTCTCCTTCGTCACTGTCATTTTGTTGTCGGTCACATTAAGCGTGCCATCTTTATATAACTACCGTACATCTTGTAAACGCAACCAAAAAATAGTATATTTAACTCAAAGAGCTGGCTCCACACAAGGCAATAATTCAGTAAAGTCGAACTATTCGTTGCAATAAATTGCAGTGTTTCTAAAGACATTTTACGCTGT